>NC_134483.1:552787682-552897682 GCF_040206685.1 Ascaphus truei
GGAGCTGACACTCTGATATAGGAGAGAGGGCCGGGAGCTGACACTCTGATATAGGAGAGAGGGCCGGGAGCTGACACTCTGATATAGGAGAGAGGGCCGGGAGCTGACACTCTGATATAGGAGAGAGGGCCGGGAGCTGACACTCTGATATAGGAGAGAGGGCCGGGAGCTGACACTCTGATATAGGAGAGAGGGCCGGGAGCTGACACTCTGATATAGGAGAGAGGGCCGGGAGCTGACACTCTGATATAGGAGAGAGGGCCGGGAGCTGACACTCTGATATAGGAGAGAGGGCCGGGAGCTGACACTCTGATATAGGAGAGAGGGCCGGGAGCTGACACTCTGATATAGGAGAGAGGGCCGGGAGCTGACACTCTGATATAGGAGAGAGGGCCGGGAGCTGACACTCTGATATAGGAGAGAGGGCCGGGAGCTGACACTCTGATATAGGAGAGAGGGCCGGGAGCTGACACTCTGATATAGGAGAGAGGGCCGGGAGCTGACACTCTGATATAGGAGAGAGGGCCGGGAGCTGACACTCTGATATAGGAGAGAGGGCCGGGAGCTGACACTCTGATATAGGAGAGAGGGCCGGGAGCTGACACTCTGATATAGGAGAGAGGGCCGGGAGCTGACACTCTGATATAGGAGAGAGGGCCGGGAGCTGACACTCTGATATAGGAGAGAGGGCCGGGAGCTGACACTCTGATATAGGAGAGAGGGCCGGGAGCTGACACTCTGATATAGGAGAGAGGGCCGGGAGCTGACACTCTGATATAGGAGAGAGGGCCGGGAGCTGACACTCTGATATAGGAGAGAGGGCCGGGAGCTGACACTCTGATATAGGAGAGAGGGCCGGGAGCTGACACTCTGATATAGGAGAGAGGGCCGGGAGCTGACACTCTGATATAGGAGAGAGGGCCGGGAGCTGACACTCTGATATAGGAGAGAGGGCCGGGAGCTGACACTCTGATATAGGAGAGAGGGCCGGGAGCTGACACTCTGATATAGGAGAGAGGGCCGGGAGCTGACACTCTGATATAGGAGAGAGGGCCGGGAGCTGACACTCTGATATAGGAGAGAGGGCCGGGAGCTGACACTCTGATATAGGAGAGAGGGCCGGGAGCTGACACTCTGATATAGGAGAGAGGGCCGGGAGCTGACACTCTGATATAGGAGAGAGGGCCGGGAGCTGACACTCTGATATAGGAGAGAGGGCCGGGAGCTGACACTCTGATATAGGAGAGAGGGCCGGGAGCTGACACTCTGATATAGGAGAGAGGGCCGGGAGCTGACACTCTGATATAGGAGAGAGGGCCGGGAGCTGACACTCTGATATAGGAGAGAGGGCCGGGAGCTGACACTCTGATATAGGAGAGAGGGCCGGGAGCTGACACTCTGATATAGGAGAGAGGGCCGGGAGCTGACACTCTGATATAGGAGAGAGGGCCGGGAGCTGACACTCTGATATAGGAGAGAGGGCCGGGAGCTGACACTCTGATATAGGAGAGAGGGCCGGGAGCTGACACTCTGATATAGGAGAGAGGGCCGGGAGCTGACACTCTGATATAGGAGAGAGGGCCGGGAGCTGACACTCTGATATAGGAGAGAGGGCCGGGAGCTGACACTCTGATATAGGAGAGAGGGCCGGGAGCTGACACTCTGATATAGGAGAGAGGCCGGGAGCTGACACTCTGATATAGGAGAGAGGGCCGGGAGCTGACACTCTGATATAGGAGAGACGGCCGGGAGCTGACACTCTGATATAGGAGAGAGGGCCGGGAGCTGACACTCTGATATAGGAGAGAGGGCCGGGAGCTGACACTCTGATATAGGAGAGAGGGCCGGGAGCTGACACTCTGATATAGGAGAGAGGGCCGGGAGCTGACACTCTGATATAGGAGAGAGGGCCGGGAGCTGACACTCTGATATAGGAGAGAGGGCCGGGAGCTGACACTCTGATATAGGAGAGAGGGCCGGGAGCTGACACTCTGATATAGGAGAGAGGGCCGGGAGCTGACACTCTGATATAGGAGAGAGGGACCGGGAGCTGACACTCTGATATAGGAGAGAGGGCCGGGAGCTGACACTCTGATATAGGAGAGAGGGCCGGGAGCTGACACTCTGATATAGGAGAGAGGGGCCGGGAGCTGACACTCTGATATAGGAGAGAGGGGCCGGGAGCTGACACTCTGATATAGGAGAGAGGGCCGGGAGCTGACACTCTGATATAGGAGAGAGGGCCGGGAGCTGACACTCTGATATAGGAGAGAGAGCCGGGAGCTGACACTCTGATATAGGAGTGAGGGCCGGGAGCTGACACTCTGATATAGGAGAGAGGGCCGGGAGCTGACACTCTGATATAGGAGAGAGGGCCGGGAGCTGACACTCTGATATAGGAGAGAGGGCCGGGAGCTGACACTCTGATATAGGAGAGAGGGCCGGGAGCTGACACTCTGATATAGGAGAGAGGAGCCGGGAGCTGACGCTCTGATATAGGAGTGAGGGCCGGGAGCTGACACTCTGATATAGGAGAGAGGGCCGGGAGCTGACACTCTGATATAGGAGAGAGGGCCGGGAGCTGACACTCTGATATAGGAGAGAGGGCCGGGAGCTGACACTCTGATATAGGAGAGACGGCCGGGAGCTGACACTCTGATATAGGAGAGAGGGCCGGGAGCTGACACTCTGATATAGGAGAGAGGGCCGGGAGCTGACACTCTGATATAGGAGAGAGGGCCGGGAGCTGACACTCTGATATAGGAGAGAGAGCCGGGAGCTGACACTCTGATATAGGAGTGAGGGCCGGGAGCTGACACTCTGATATAGGAGAGAGGGCCGGGAGCTGACACTCTGATATAGGAGAGAGGGCCGGGAGCTGACACTCTGATATAGGAGAGAGGGCCGGGAGCTGACACTCTGATATAGGAGAGAGGGCCGGGAGCTGACACTCTGATATAGGAGAGAGGGCCGGGAGCTGACACTCTGATATAGGAGAGACGGCCGGGAGCTGACACTCTGATATAGGAGAGAGGGCCGGGAGCTGACACTCTGATATAGGAGAGAGGGCCGGGAGCTGACACTCTGATATAGGAGAGAGGGCCGGGAGCTGACACTCTGATATAGGAGAGAGGGCCGGGAGCTGACACTCTGATATAGGAGAGAGGGCCGGGAGCTGACGCTCTGATATAGGAGAGAGGGCCGGGAGCTGACACTCTGATATAGGAGTGAGGGCCGGGAGCTGACACTCTGATATAGGAGAGAGGGCCGGGAGCTGACGCTCTGATATAGGAGAGAGGGCCGGGAGCTGACACTCTGATATAGGAGTGAGGGCCGGGAGCTGACACTCTGATATAGGAGAGAGAGCCGGGAGCTGACACTCTGATATAGGAGTGAGGGCCGGGAGCTGACACTCTGATATAGGAGAGAGGGCCGGGAGCTGACACTCTGATATAGGAGAGAGGGCCGGGAGCTGACACTCTGATATAGGAGAGAGGGCCGGGAGCTGACACTCTGATATAGGAGAGAGGGCCGAGAGCTGACACTCTGATATAGGAGAGAGGGCCGGGAGCTGACACTCTGATATAGGAGAGAGGGCCGGGAGCTGACACTCTGATATAGGAGAGAGGGCCGGGAGCTGACGCTCTGATATAGGAGAGAGGGCCGGGAGCTGACACTCTGATATAGGAGAGAGGGCCGGGAGCTGACACTCTGATATAGGAGAGAGGGCCGGGAGCTGACACTCTGATATAGGAGAGAGGGCCGGGAGCTGACACTCTGATATAGGAGAGAGGGCCGGGAGCTGACACTCTGATATAGGAGAGAGGGCCGGGAGCTGACACTCTGATATAGGAGTGAGGGCCGGGAGCTGACACTCTGATATAGGAGAGAGGGCCGGGAGCTGACACTCTGATATAGGAGAGAGGGCCGGGAGCTGACACTCTGATATAGGAGAGAGGGCCGGGAGCTGACACTCTGATATAGGAGAGAGGGCCGGGAGCTGACACTCTGATATAGGAGAGAGGGCCGGGAGCTGACACTCTGATATAGGAGAGAGGGCCGGGAGCTGACACTCTGATATAGGAGAGAGGGCCGGGAGCTGACACTCTGATATAGGAGAGAGGGCCGGGAGCTGACACTCTGATATAGGAGAGAGGGCCGGGAGCTGACACTCTGATATAGGAGAGAGGGCCGGGAGCTGACACTCTGATATAGGAGAGAGGGCCGGGAGCTGACACTCTGATATAGGAGAGAGGGCCGGGAGCTGACACTCTGATATAGGAGAGAGGGGCCGGGAGCTGACACTCTGATATAGGAGAGAGGGCCGGGAGCTGACGCTCTGATATAGGAGAGAGGGCCGGGAGCTGACACTCTGATATAGGAGAGAGAGCCGGGAGCTGACGCTCTGATATAGGAGAGAGGGCCGGGAGCTGACACTCTGATATAGGAGAGAGGGCCGGGAGCTGACACTCTGATATAGGAGAGAGGGCCGGGAGCTGACACTCTGATATAGGAGAGAGGGCCGGGAGCTGACACTCTGATATAGGAGAGAGGGCCGGGAGCTGACACTCTGATATAGGAGAGAGGGCCGGGAGCTGACACTCTGATATAGGAGTGAGGGCCGGGAGCTGACACTCTGATATAGGAGAGAGGGCCGGGAGCTGACACTCTGATATAGGAGAGAGGGCCGGGAGCTGACACTCTGATATAGGAGAGAGGGGCCGGGAGCTGACACTCTGATATAGGAGAGAGGGGCCGGGAGCTGACACTCTGATATAGGAGAGAGGGCCGGGAGCTGACACTCTGATATAGGAGAGAGAGCCGGGAGCTGACACTCTGATATAGGAGAGAGGGGCCGGGAGCTGACACTCTGATATAGGAGAGAGTTCCGGGAGCTGACACTCTGATATAGGAGAGAGGGCCGGGAGCTGACACTCTGATATAGGAGAGAGGGCCGGGAGCTGACACTCTGATATAGGAGAGAGGGCCGGGAGCTGACACTCTGATATAGGAGAGAGGGGCCGGGAGCTGACACTCTGATATAGGAGAGAGTTCCGGGAGCTGACACTCTGATATAGGAGAGAGGGCCGGGAGCTGACACTCTGATATAGGAGAGAGGGCCGGGAGCTGACACTCTGATATAGGAGAGAGGGCCGGGAGCTGACACTCTGATATAGGAGAGAGGGCCGGGAGCTGACACTCTGATATAGGAGAGAGAGCGCAGGGGAATTAATACATCGGGGTCTCCGGCATCTAATGACAGGGAGATTAATGAGGTCTCCGCACGTCCCTTTCATCTGGAGGGGGGGGGGTGTCTGGGACCAATTAGGGGGAGGGGGGGGGCACGCGCATCACCTCTAGGACCAGACAGTGAGGCGGGTAACGGGGTCACTCTCACATCACTGGGATAAGGTGACACAGTGACCCAGCCGTGACACGCACAGCTATCTCTCACTGTGACACACACACACAGCTATCTCTCACTGTGACACACACACACAGCTATCTCTCACTGTGACACACACAGCTATCTCTCACTGTGACACACACACAGCTATCTCTCACTGTGACACACACACACACAGCTATCTCTCACTGTGACACACACATACAGCTATCTCTCACTGTGACACACACACACACACAGCTATCTCACTGTGACACACACATAGCTATCTCTCACTGTGACATACACACACAGCTATCTCTCACTGTGACACACACACACACAGCTATCTCACTGTGACACACACACACAGCTATCTCTCACTGTGACACACACACAGCTATCTCTCACTGTGACACACACACACACAGCTATCTCTCACTGTGACACACACACACACACACACACACACACACACACACACACACACACACAGCTATCTCTCACTGTGACACACACACACAGCTATCTCTCACTGTGACACACACAGCTATCTCTCACTGTGACACACACACACAGCTATCTCACTGTGACACACACACACAGCTATCTCTCACTGTGACACACACACAGCTATCTCTCACTGTGACACACACACACAGCTATCTCTCACTGTGACACACACACACAGCTATCTCTCACTGTGACACACACAGCTATCTCTCACTGTGACACACATACACAGCTATCTCTCACTGTGACACACACACAGCTATCTCTCACTGTGACACACACACAGCTATCTCTCACTGTGACACACACATACACAGCTATCTCTCACTGTGACACACACACACAGCTATCTCTCACTGTGACACACACACAGCTATCTCACTGTGACACACAGACACACACAGCTATCTCTCACTGTGACACACACAGCTATCTCTCACTGTGACACACACACACACAGCTATCTCTCACTGTGACACACACACACAGCTATCTCTCACTGTGACACACATACACAGCTATCTCTCACTGTGACACACACACAGCTATCTCTCACTGTGACACATACACAGCTATCTCTCACTGTGACACACACACAGCTATCTCTCACTGTGACACACACACAGCTATCTCTCACTGTGACACACACACACAGCTATCTCTCACTGTGACACACACACACACAGCTATCTCTCACTGTGACACACACATACACAGCTATCTCTCACTGTGACACACACACAGCTATCTCTCACTGTGACACACACACAGCTATCTCTCACTGTGACACACACACAGCTATCTCTCACTGTGACACACACACACACACACACAGCTATCTCTCACTGTGACACACACACACACACAGCTATCTCTCACTGTGACACATACACAGCTATCTCTCACTGTGACATACACACAGCTATCTCTCACTGTGATACACACACAGCTATCTCTCACTGTGACACACACACACAGCTATCTCTCACTGTGACACACACACACACAGCTATCTCTCACTGTGACACACACAGCTATCTCTCACTGTGACACACACACAGCTATCTCTCACTGTGACACACACACACAGCTATCTCTCACTGTGATACACACACACAGCTATCTCTCACTGTGACACACACAGCTATCTCTCACTGTGACACACACACAGCTATCTCTCACTGTGAAACACACACACAGCTATCTCTCACTGTGACACACACACAGCTATCTCTCACTGTGAAACACACACACAGCTATCTCTCACTGTGACACACACACACAGCTATCTCTCACTGTGACACACACACACACAGCTATCTCTCACTGTGACACACACACAGCTATCTCTCACTTTGACACACACACAGCTTTCTCTCACTGTGACACACACAGCTATCTCTCACTGTGACACACACACAGCTATCTCTCACTGTCACACACACAGCTATCTCTCACTGTGACACACACGCAGCTATCTCTCACTGTGACACACACACACAACTATCTCTCACTGTGACACACATGCAGCTATCTCTCACTGTGACACACACACACAGCTATCTCTCACTGTGACACACACATACAGCTATCTCTCACTGTGACACACACAGCTATCTCTCACTATGACACACACATACACAGCTATCTCTCACTGTGACACACACACACAGCTATCTCTCACTGTGACACACACACAGCTATCTCTCACTGTGACACACACACAGCTATCTCTCACTGTGACACACACACAGCTATCTCTCACTGTGACACACACAGCTATCTCTCACTGTGACACACACACAGCTATCTCTCACTGTGACACACACACACAGCTATCTCTCACTGTGACACACACACACAGCTATCTTACTGTGACACACACACAGCTATCTCTCACTGTGACACACATACAGCTATCTCTCACTGTGACACACACACAGCTATCTCTCACTGTGACACACACACAGCTATCTCTCACTGTGACACACACACAGCTATCTCTCACTATGACACACACACACAGCTATCTCTCACTGTGACACACACACAGCTATCTCTCACTGTGACACACACACACGGGTATCTCTCACTGTGACACACACACAGCTATCTCTCACTGTGACACACATACACAGCTATCTCTCACTGTGACACACACACACACAGCTATCTCTCACTGTGACACACACAGCTATCTCTCACTGTGACACACACAGTTATCTCTCACTGACACACACACACAGCTATCTCTCACTGTGACACACACACAGCTATCTCTCACTGTGACACACACACACACACAGCTATCTCACTGTGACACACACACAGCTATCTCTCACTGTGACACACACACACACACAGCTATCTCTCACTGTGACACACACACAGTTATCTCACTGTGACACACACACAGCTATCTCTCACTGTGACACACACACACACAGCTATCTCTCACTGTGACACACACACAGCTATCTCTCACTGTGACACACACACAGCTATCTCTCACTGTGACACACACACAGCTATCTCTCACTGTGATACACACACAGCTATCTCTCACTGTGACACACACACAGCTATCTCTCACTATGACACACACACATCTATCTCTCACTGTGACACACACACACACACAGCTATCTCTCACTATGACACACACACATCTATCTCTCACTGTGACACACACACACACACAGCTATCTCTCACTGTGACACACACACACAGCTATCTCTCACTGTGACACACACACAGCTATCTCTCACTGTGACACACACACAGCTATCTCTCACTGTGACACACACACAGCTATCTCTCACTGTGACACACACACGGCTATCTCTCACTGTGACACACACACACACACAGCTATCTCTCACTGTGACACACACAGCTATCTCTCACTGTGACACAAACACACAGCTATCTCTCACTGTGACACACACACACACAGTTATCTCTCACTGTGACACACACACACACACACACACAGCTATCTCTCACTGTGACACACACACAGCTATCTCTCACTGTGACACACACAGCTATCTCTCACTTTGACACACACACAACTATCTCTCACTGTGACACACACAGCTATCTCTCACTGTGACACACACACACAGCTATCTCTCACTGTGACACACACACAGCTATCTCTCACTGTGACACACACACAGCTATCTCTCACTGTGACACACACACAGCTATCTCTCACTGTGACACACACACACAGCTATCTCTCACTGTGACACACACACAGCTATCTCTCACTGTGACACACACACAGCTATCTCTCACTGTGACACACACACAGCTATCTCTCACTGTGACACACACACATGCAGCTATCTCTCACTGTGACACACACACACAGCTATCTCTCACTGTGACACACACACAGCTATCTCTCACTATGACACACACATACACAGCTATCTCTCACTGTGACACACACACACAGCTATCTCTCACTGTGACACACACACAACTATCTCTCACTGTGACACACACACACACAGCTATCTCTCACTGTGACACACACAAAGCTATCTCTCACTGTGACACACACACACAGCTATCTCTCACTGTGACACACACACAGTTATCTCTCACTGTGACACACACACAGCTATCTCTCACTGTGACACACACACAGCTATCTCTCACTGTGACACACACACAGCTATCTCTCACTGTGACACACACACACAGCTATCTCTCACTGTGACACACACACACACACACAGCTATCTCTCACTGTGACACACACACACAGCTATCTCTCACTGTGACACACACATACAGCTATCTCACACTGTGATACACACACACACACAGCTATCTCTCACTGTGACACACACACACACAGCTATCTCTCACTGTGACACACACAGCTATCTCTCACTGTGACACACACACACACAGCTATCTCTCACTGTGACACACACACAGCTATCTCTCACTGTGACACACACACAGTTATCTCTCACTGTGACACACACACAGCTATCTCTCACTGTGACACACACGCACAGCTATCTCTCACTGTGACACACACACACAGCTATCTCTCACTGTGACACACACACACAGCTATCTCTCACTGTGACACACACACAGCTATCTCTCACTGTGACACACACACAGCTATCTCTCACTGTGACACACACACACAGCTATCTCTCACTGTGACACACACACAGTTATCTCTCACTGTGACACACACACAGCTATCTCACACTGTGACACACACAGCTATCTCACACTGTGACACACACACACACAGCTATCTCTCACTGTGACACACACACGCAGCTATCTCTCACTGTGACACACACACAGCTATCTCTCACTGTGACACACACACAGCTATCTCTCACTATGACACACACATACACAGCTATCTCTCACTGTGACACACACATACACAGCTATCTCTCACTGTGACACACCCACAGCTATCTCTCACTGTGACACACACACAGCTATCTCTCACTGTGACACACACACACAGCTATCTCTCACTGTGACACACACACACACAGCTATCTCTCACTGTGACACACACACACAGCTATCTCTCACTGTGAAACACACACACAGCTATCTCTCACTGTGACACACACACACACACAGCTATCTCTCACTGTGACACACACACAGCTATCTCTCACTGTGACACACACAGCTATCTCTCACTGTGACACACACACACAGCTATCTCTCACTGTGACACACACATACACAGCTATCTCTCACTGTGACACACACACACACAGCTATCTCTCACTGTGACACACACACAGCTATCTCTCACTGTGACACACACACAGCTATCTCTCACGGTGACACATACACACAGCTATCTCTCACTGTGACACACAAACACACAGCTATCTCTCACTGTGACACACACACAGCTATCTCTCACTGTGAAACACACACACAGCTATCTCTCACTGTGACACACACAGCTATCTCTCATTGTGACACACACACAGCTATCTCTCACTTTGACACACACACAGCTATCTCTCACTGTGACACACACACAGCTATCTCTCACTGTGACACACACACACAGCTATCTCTCACTGTGACACACACATACAGCTATCTCTCACTGTGACACACACAGCTATCTCTCACTGTGACACACACACACAGCTATCTCTCACTGTGACACACACATACAGCTATCTCTCACTGTGACACACACAGCTATCTCTCACTGTGACAAACACACACACAGCTATCTCTCACTGTGACACACACATACAGCTATCTCACACTGTGACACACACACACACACACAGCTATCTCTCACTGTGACACACACACACAGCTATCTCTCACTGTGACACACACACAACTATCTCTCACTGTGACACACACACAGCTATCTCTCACTTTGACACACACACAGCTATCTCTCACTGTGACACACACACACACAGCTATCTCCCACTGTGACACACACACAGCTATCTCTCACTGTGACACACACACAGCTATCTCTCACTGTGACACACACAGCTATCTCTCACTGTGACACACACACACAGCTATCTCTCACTGTGACACACACAGCTATCTCTCACTGTGACACACACACACAGCTATCTCTCACTGTGACACACACACACACAGATATCTCTCACTGTGACACACACACACAGCTATCTCTCACTGTGACACACACACAGCTATCTCTCACTGTGACACACACACAGCTATCTCTCACTGTGACACACACACAGCTATCTCTCACTGTGACACACACACAGCTATCTCTCACTGTGACACACACACGGCTATCTCTCACTGTGACACACACACACACACAGCTATCTCTCACTGTGACACACACAGCTATCTCTCACTGTGACACACACAGCTATCTCTCACTGTGACACACACACACAGCTATCTCTCACTGTGACACACACAGCTATCTCTCACTGTGACACACACACACACAGTTATCTCTCACTGTGACACACACACACACAGTTATCTCTCACTGTGACACACACACAGCTATCTCTCACTGTGACACACACACAGCTATCTCTCACTGTGACACACACAGCTATCTCTCACTGTGACACACACACGCACAGCTATCTCTCACTGTGACACACACACACAGCTATCTCTCACTGTGACACACACACACAGCTATCTCTCACTGTGACACACACACAGCTATCTCTCACTGTGACACACACACAGCTATCTCTCACTGTGACACACACACAGCTATCTCTCACTGTGACACACACACACAACTATCTCTCACTGTGACACACACACACAGCTATCTCTCACTGTGACACACACACACACAGCTATCTCTCACTGTGACACACACACACAGCTATCTCTCACTGTGACACACACACACACACAGTTATCTCTCACTGTGACACACACACACAGCTATCTCTCACTGTGACACACACACACACAGCTATCTCACACTGTGACACACACACACAGCTATCTCTCACTGTGACACACACACAGCTATCTCTCACTGTGACACACACACACACGCAGCTATCTCTCACTGTGACACACACACACAGCTATCTCTCACTGTGACACACACACAGCTATCTCTCACTATGACACATACATACACAGCTATCTCTCACTGTGACACACACACACAGCTATCTCTCACTGTGACACACACACAACTATCTCTCACTGTGAAACACACACACACAGCTATCTCTCACTGTGACACACACACAGTTATCTCTCACTGTGACACACACACAGCTATCTCTCACTGTGACACACACAGCTATCTCTCACTGTGACACACACACAGCTATCTCTCACTGTGACACACACACACACAGCTATCTCTCACTGTGACACACACACACACACAGCTATCTCTCACTGTGACACACACACACAGCTATCTCTCACTGTGACACACAGATACAGCTATCTCACACTGTGATACACACACACACACACACACACACACAGCTATCTCTCACTGTGACACACACACACACAGCTATCTCTCACTGTGACACACACAGCTATCTCTCACTGTGACACACACACACACACAGCTATCTCTCACTGTGACACACACACACACAGTTATCTCTCACTGTGACACACACACACACAGCTATCTCACTGTGACACACACACACAGTTATCTCTCACTGTGACACACACACACACAGTTATCTCTCACTGTGACACACACACACACAGTTATCTCTCACTGTGACACACACACAGCTATCTCTCACTGTGACACACACACAGTTATCTCTCACTGTGACACACACACAGCTATCTCTCACTGTGACACACACACGCACAGCTATCTCTCACTGTGACACACACACACAGCTATCTCTCACTGTGACACACACACACAGCTATCTCTCACTGTGACACACACACAGCTATCTCTCACTGTGACACACACACAGCTATCTCTCACTGTGACACACAAACACAGCTATCTCTCACTGTGACACACACACAGTTATCTCTCACTGTGACACACACACAGCTATCTCACACTGTGACACACACACACAGCTATCTCTCACTGTGACACACACACAGCTATCTCTCACTGTGACACACACAGCTATCTCTCACTGTGACACACATAGCTATCTCTCACTGTGACACACACATACACAGCTATCTCTCACTGTGACACACACACAGCTATCTCTCACTGTGACACACACACGCAGCTATCTCTCACTGTGACACACACACACAGCTATCTCTCACTGTGACACACACACAGCTATCTCTCACTATGACACACACACGCAGCTATCTCTCACTGTGACACACACACACAGCTATCTCTCACTGTGACACACACACAGCTATCTCTCACTATGACACACACATACACAGCTATCTCTCACTGTGACACACACATACACAGCTATCTCTCACTGTGACACACACACAGCTATCTCTCACTGTGACACACACACACAGCTATCTCTCACTGTGACACACACACACAGCTATCTCTCACTGTGACACACACACACACAGCTATCTCTCACTGTGACACACACACACAGCTATCTCTCACTGTGAAACACACACACAGCTATCTCTCACTGTGACACACACAGCTATCTCTCACTGTGACACACACACAGCTATCTCTCACTGTGACACACACAGCTATCTCTCACTGTGACACACACACAGCTATCTCTCACTGACACACACACAACTATCTCTCACTTTGACACACACACAGCTATCTCTCACTGTGACACACACACAGCTATCTCTCACTGTGACACACACACACAGCTATCTCTCACTGTGACACACACATACAGCTATCTCTCACTGTGACACACACAGCTATCTCTCACTATGACACACACATACAGCTATCTCTCACTGTGACACACACACACACACAGCTATCTCTCACTGTGACACACACACACACACAGCTATCTCTCACTGTGACACACACACACAGCTATCTCTCACTGTGACACACACACAGCTATCTCTCACTGTGACACACACAGCTATCTCTCACTGTGACACACACACACAGCTATCTCTCACTGTGACACACACACACACAGCTATCTCTCACTGTGACACACACATACACAGCTATCTCTCACTGTGACACACACACAGCTATCTCTCACTGTGACACACACACAGCTATCTCTCACTGTGACACACACACACAGCTATCTCTCACTGTGACACACACACACAGCTATCTCTCACTGTGTCACACACACACAGCTATCTCTCACTGTGAAACACACACACAGCTATCTCTCACTGTGACACACACAGCTATCTCTCACTGTGACACACACACAGCTATCTCTCACTTTGACACACACACAGCTATCTCTCACTGTGACACACACACAGCTATCTCTCACTGTGACACACACACACAGCTATCTCTCACTGTGACACACACATACAGCTATCTCTCACTGTGACACACACAGCTATCTCTCACTGTGACACACACACACAGCTATCTCTCACTGTGACACACACATACAGCTATCTCTCACTGTGACACACACAGCTATCTCTCACTGTGACAAACACACACACAGCTATCTCTCACTGTGACACACACACAGCTATCTCTCACTGTGACACACACACACACAGCTATCTCTCACTGTGACACACACACACAGCTATCTCTCACTGTGACACACACACAGCTATCTCTCACTGTGACACACACACAACTATCTCTCACTGTGACACACACACAGCTATCTCTCACTTTGACACACACACAGCTATCTCTCACTGTGACACACACACACACACAGCTATCTCCCACTGTGACACACACACAGCTATCTCTCACTGTGACACACACACAGCTATCTCTCACTGTGACACACACAGCTATCTCTCACTGTGACACACACACACAGCTATCTCTCACTGTGACACACACACACAGATATCTCTCACTGTGACACACACACACAGCTATCTCACTGTGACACACACACAGCTATCTCACTGTGACACACACACAGCTATCTCTCACTGTGACACACACACAGCTATCTCTCATTGTGACACACACACACAGCTCTCTCACTGTGACACACACACGTCTATCTCTCACTGTGACACACACACACACAGCTATCTCTCACTCTGACACACACACACACACACACACACAGCTATCTCTCACTGTGACACACACACACACAGCTATCTCTCACTGTGACACACACACAGCTATTTCTCACTGTGACACACACACAGCTATCTCTCACTGTGACACACACACACAGATATCTCTCACTGTGACACACACACACAGCTATCTCTCACTGTGACACACACACAGCTATCTCTCACTGTGACACACACACACAGCTATCTCTCACTGTGACACACACACAGCTATCTCTCACTGTGACACACACACAGCTATCTCTCACTGTGACACACACACGTCTATCTCTCACTGTGACACACACACAGCTATCTCTCACTGTGACACACACACACAGATATATCTCACTGTGACACACACACACAGCTATCTCTCACTGTGACACACACACAGCTATCTCTCACTATGACCCACACACACAGCTATCTCACTGTGACACACACAGCTATCTCACTGTGACACACACACAGCTTTCTCTCACTGTGACACACACACAGCTATCTCTCACTGTGACACACACACACACACATAGCTATCTCTCACTGTGACACACACACAGCTATCTCTCACTGTGACACACACACAGCTATCTCTCATTGTGACACACACACACACACACACACACACACACACACACACACACACACACACACACAGCTATCTCTCACTGTGACACACACACACACAGCTATCTCTCACTGTGACACACACAGCTATCTCTCACTGTGACACACACACACACACAGCTATCTCTCACTGTGACACACACACACACAGTTATCTCTCACTGTGACACACACACGCACAGCTATCTCTCACTGTGACACACACACACAGCTATCTCTCACTGTGACACACACACACACACACAGCTATCTCTCACTGTGACACACACACACAGCTATCTCTCACTGTGACACACACACACACACACACACAGCTTTCTCTCACTGTGACACACACACACAGCTATCTCTCACTGTGACACACACATACACAGCTATCTCTCACTGTGACACACACACAGCTATCTCTCACTGTGACACACACACAGCTATCTCTCACTGTGACACACACAGCTATCTCTCACTGTGACACACACAGCTATCTCTCACTGTGACACACACACAGCTATCTCTCACTGTGACACACACACACACACACACACACAGCTATCTCTCACTGTGACACACACACACACAGCTATCTCTCACTGTGACACACACAGCTATCTCTCACTGCGACACACACACACAGCTATCTCTCACAGTGAGTGACACACTCACACACACACACAGCTATCTCTCACTGTTACACACACACACAGCTATCTCTCACTGTGACACACACAGCTATCTCTCACTGTGACACACACACACAGCTATCTCTCACTGTGACACACACATACACAGCTATCTCTCACTGTGACACACACACAGCTATCTCTCACTGTGACACACACACAGCTATCTCTCACTGTGACACACACACAGCTATCTCTCACTGTGACACACACACAGCTATCTCTCACTGTGACACACACACACAGCTATCTCTCACTGTGACACACACACACACACAGCTATCTCTCACTGTGACACACACACACACACAGCTATCTCTCACTGTGACACACACACACAGCTATCTCTCACTGTGACACACACACACACACACACAGCTATCTCTCACTGTGACACACACACACAGCTATCTCTCACTGTGACACACACACACAGCTATCTCTCACTGTGACACACACATACAGCTATCTCTCACTGTGACACACACAGCTATCTCTCACTGTGACAAACACACACACAGCTATCTCTCACTGTGACACACACACACAGCTATCTCACACTGTGATACACACACACACAGCTATCTCTCACTGTGACACACACACACAGCTATCTCTCACTGTGACACACACACACACACACACACAGCTATCTCTCACTGTGACACACACACAGCTATCTCTCACTGTGACACACACACACAACTATCTCTCACTGTGACACACACACAGCTATCTCTCACTGTGACACACACACAGCTATCTCTCACTGTGACACACACACACAGCTATCTCTCACTGTGACACACACAGCTATCTCTCACTGTGACACACACACAGCTATCTCTCACTGTGACACACACACAACTATCTCTCACTGTGACACACACACAGCTATCTCTCATTGTGACACACACACACACACACACACAGCTATCTCTCACTGTGACACACACACACACACACACACACACACACACACACACACAGCTATCTCTCACTGTGACACACACACACAGCTATCTCTCACTGTGACACACACACACACACACAGCTTTCTCTCACTGTGACACACACACACAGCTATCTCTCACTGTGACACACACATACACAGCTATCTCTCACTGTGACACACACACAGCTATCTCTCACTGTGACACACACACACAGCTATCTCTCACTGTGACACACACAGCTATCTCTCACTGTGACACACACAGCTATCTCTCACTGTGACACACACACACACACAGCTATCTCTCACTGTGACACACACACACAGCTATCTCTCACTGTGACACACACACAGCTATCTCTCACTGTGACACACACAGCTATCTCTCACTGTGACACACACACACACACACACAACTATCTCTCACTGTGACACACACAGCTATCTCTCACTTTGACACACACACAGCTATCTCTCACTGTGACACACACACAGCTATCTCTCACTGTGACACACACACACAGCTATCTCTCACTGTGACACACACACACACAGCTATCTCTCACTGTGACACACACACAGCTATCTCTCACTGTGACACACACACAGCTATCTCTCACTGTGACACACACACGTCTATCTCTCACTGTGACACACACACGTCTATCTCTCACTGTGACACACACAGCTATCTCTCACTGTGACACACACACACAGATATCTCTCACTGTGACACACACACACACAGCTATCTCTCACTGTGACACACCCACACACACAGCTATCTCTCACTGTGACACACACACACAGCTATCTCACTGTGACACACACACAGCTATCTCTCACTGTGACACACACACAGCTTTCTCTCACTGTGACACACACACAGCTATCTCTCACTGTGACACACACACAGCTATCTCTCATTGTGACACACACACACACACACAGCTATCTCTCACTCTGACACACACACACACACACACACACACACACACACACACACACACACACACACACACACAGCTATCTCTCACTGTGACACACACACACAGCTATCTCTCACTCTGACACACACACACACACACAGCTATCTCTCACTGTGACACACACACACAGCTATCTCTCACTGTGACACACACACACACACAGCTTTCTCTCACTGTGACACACACACACAGCTATCTCTCACTGTGACACACACATACACAGCTATCTCTCACTGTGACACACACACAGCTATCTCTCACTGTGACACACACACACACAGCTATCTCTCACTGTGACACACACAGCTATCTCTCACTGTGACACACACACAGCTATCTCTCACTGTGACACACACACAGCTATCTCTCACTGTGACACACACACACACAGCTATCTCTCACTGTGACACACACAGCTATCTCTCACTGTGACACACACACACAGCTATCTCTCACTGTGACACACACACACACAGATATCTCTCACAGTGAGTGACACACTCACACACACACACACAGCTATCTCTCACTGTTACACACACAGCTATCTCTCACTGTGACACACACAGCTATCTCTCACTGTGACACACACACACAGCTATCTCTCACTGTGACACACACACAGCTATCTCTCACTGTGACACACACACACAGCTATCTCTCACTGTGACACACACACAGCTATCTCTCACTGTGACACACACACAGCTATCTCTCACTGTGACACACACACAGCTATCTCTCACTGTGCCACACACACACAGCTATCTCTCACTGTGACACACACACACACAGCTATCTCTCACTGTGACACACACACACACACAGCTATCTCTCACTGTGACACAAACACACAGCCATCTCTCACTGTGACACACACACACACACAGAGATGTCTCTCACTGTGACACACACACAGCTATCTCTCACTGTGACACACACACAGCTATCTCTCACTGTGACACACACACACACACAGCTATCTCTCACTGTGACACACACACACAGCTATCTCTCACTGTGACACACACACAGCTATCTCTCACTGTGACACACACATACAGCTATCTCTCACTGTGACACACACAGCTATCTCTCACTGTGACACACACAGCTATCTCTCACTGTGACACACACACACAGCTATCTCACACTGTGATACACACACACACAGCTATCTCTCACTGTGACACACACACACAGCTATCTCTCACTGTGACACACACACAGCTATCTCTCACTGTGACACACACACACAGCTATCTCTCACTGTGACACACACACACAGCTATCTCTCACTGTGACACACACAGCTATCTCTCACTGTGACACACACAGCTATCTCTCACTATGACACACACACACACACAACTATTTTCTCACTGTGACACACACACACACACACACACACACACAGCTATCTCTCACTGTGACACACACATCTATCTCTCACTGTGACACACACACACACACACACACAGCTATCTCTCACTGTGACACACACAGCTATCTCTCACTGTGACACACACACACAGCTATCTCTCACTGTGACACACACACACAGCAATCTCTCACTGTGACACACACAGCTATCTCTCACTGTGACACACACACACAGCTATCTCTCACTGTGACACACACACACAGCTATCTCACTGTGACACACACACAGCTATCTCTCACTGTGACACACACACACACACACACAGCTATCTCTCACTGTGACACACACACACAGCTATCTCTCACTGTGACACACACACAGCTATCTCACTGTGACACACACAGCTATCTCTCACTGTGACACACACACACAGCTATCTCTCACTGTGACACACACACACACCGCTATCTCTCACTTTGACACACACACACACACAGCTATCTCTCACTGTGACACACACATCTATCTCTCACTGTGACACACACACAGCTATCTCTCACTGTGACACACACAGCTATCTCTCACTGTGACACACATACACAGCTATCTCTCACGGTGACACACACACACACACACAGCTATCTTTCACTGTGACACACACACACAGCTATCTCTCACGGTGACACACACACACACAGCTATCTCTCACTGTGACACACACACAACTATATCTCACTATGACACACACACAGCTATCTATCTCTCACTGTGACACACACACAGCTATCTCTCACTTTGACACACACACACACAGCTATCTCTCACTGTGACACACACACACAGCTATCTCTCACTGTGACATACACACAGCTATCTCTCACTGTGACACACACACAGCTATCTCTCACTGTGACACACACACAGCTATCTCTCACTGTGACACACACACACACAAAGCTATCTCTCACTGTGACACACACACAGCTATCTCTCACTGTGACACACACACACAGCTATCTCTCACTGTGACACACACACACACACAGCTATCTCTCACTGTGACACACATACACAGCTATCTCTCACGGTGACACACACACACACAGCTATCTCTCACTGTGACACACACACAGCTATTTCTCACTGTGACACACACAGCTATCTCTCACTGTGACACACACACATACAGCTATCTCTCACTGTGACACACACACACACAGCTATTTCTCACTGTGACACACACACACACAGCTATCTCTCACCTGTGACACACACACACAGTTATTTCTCACTGTGACACACACACACACAGCTATCTCTCACCTGTGACACACACACAGCTATCTCTCACTGTCTTACACACACAACTATCTCTCATTGTGAAACACACACACACAGCTATCTCTCACTGTGACACACACACACACACACACACACACACAGCTATCTCTCACTGTGACACATACACACACACACACACACACATGTCTATCTCTCACTGTGACACACACACAGCTCTCTCTCACTGTGACACACACACAGCTATCTCTCACTGTGACACATACACACACACACACACACAAATGTCTATCTCTCACTGTGACACACACACAGTTATCTCTCACTGTGACACACACACACGTCTATCTCTCACTGTGACACACACACAGCTATCTCTCACTGTGGCACACACACACACACACGTCTATCTCTCACTGTGACACACACACACACACACGTCTATCTCTCACTGTGACACACACAGCTATCTCTCACTGTGACACACACACAGCTATCTCTCACTGTGACAAACACACACAGCTATCTCTCACTGTGACACACACACACGCAGCTATCTCTCACTGTGACACACACATACACACGCAGCTATCTCTCACTGTGACACACACACACAGCTATCTCTCACTGTGACACACACACACAGCTATCTCTCACTGTGACACACACACAGCTATCTCTCACTGTGACACACACACACAGCTATCTCTCACTGTGACACACACACACAGCTATCTCTCACTGTGACACACACAGCTATCTCTCACTGTGACACACACAGCTATCTCTCACTATGACACACACACACACACACAACTATTTTCTCACTGTGACACACACACACACACACACACACACACACAGCTATCTCTCACTGTGACACACACATCTATCTCTCACTGTGACACACACACACACACACACACAGCTATCTCTCACTGTGACACACACAGCTATCTCTCACTGTGACACACACACACAGCTATCTCTCACTGTGACACACACACACAGCAATCTCTCACTGTGACACACACAGCTATCTCTCACTGTGACACACACACACAGCTATCTCTCACTGTGACACACACACACAGCTATCTCACTGTGACACACACACAGCTATCTCTCACTGTGACACACACACACACACACACAGCTATCTCTCACTGTGACACACACACACAGCTATCTCTCACTGTGACACACACACAGCTATCTCACTGTGACACACACAGCTATCTCTCACTGTGACACACACACACAGCTATCTCTCACTGTGACACACACACACACCGCTATCTCTCACTTTGACACACACACACACACAGCTATCTCTCACTGTGACACACACATCTATCTCTCACTGTGACACACACACAGCTATCTCTCACTGTGACACACACAGCTATCTCTCACTGTGACACACATACACAGCTATCTCTCACGGTGACACACACACACACACACAGCTATCTTTCACTGTGACACACACACACAGCTATCTCTCACGGTGACACACACACACACAGCTATCTCTCACTGTGACACACACACAACTATATCTCACTATGACACACACACAGCTATCTATCTCTCACTGTGACACACACACAGCTATCTCTCACTTTGACACACACACACACAGCTATCTCTCACTGTGACACACACACACAGCTATCTCTCACTGTGACATACACACAGCTATCTCTCACTGTGACACACACACAGCTATCTCTCACTGTGACACACACACAGCTATCTCTCACTGTGACACACACACACACAAAGCTATCTCTCACTGTGACACACACACAGCTATCTCCCACTGTGACACACACACACAGCTATCTCTCACTGTGACACACACACACACACAGCTATCTCTCACTGTGACACACATACACAGCTATCTCTCACGGTGACACACACACACACAGCTATCTCTCACTGTGACACACACACAGCTATTTCTCACTGTGACACACACAGCTATCTCTCACTGTGACACACACACATACAGCTATCTCTCACTGTGACACACACAGCTATCTCTCACTGTGACACACACACACACACAGCTATTTCTCACTGTGACACACACACACACAGCTATCTCTCACCTGTGACACACACACACACAGTTATTTCTCACTGTGACACACACACACAGCTATCTCTCACCTGTGACACACACACAGCTATCTCTCACTGTCTTACACACACAACTATCTCTCATTGTGAAACACACACACACAGCTATCTCTCACTGTGACACACACACACACACACACACACAGCTATCTCTCACTGTGACACATACACACACACACACACACACATGTCTATCTCTCACTGTGACACACACACAGCTCTCTCTCACTGTGACACACACACAGCTATCTCTCACTGTGACACATACACACACACACACACACAAATGTCTATCTCTCACTGTGACACACACACAGTTATCTCTCACTGTGACACACACACACGTCTATCTCTCACTGTGACACACACACAGCTATCTCTCACTGTGGCACACACACACACACACACGTCTATCTCTCACTGTGACACACACACACACACACGTCTATCTCTCACTGTGACACACACAGCTATCTCTCACTGTGACACACACACAGCTATCTCTCACTGTGACAAACACACACAGCTATCTCTCACTGTGACACACACACACGCAGCTATCTCTCACTGTGACACACACATACACACGCAGCTATCTCTCACTGTGACACACACACACAGCTATCTCTTACTGTGACACACACACACAGCTATCTCTCACTGTGACACACACACACAGCTATCTCTCACTGTGACACACACACACAGCTATCTCTCACTGTGACACACACACACCGCTATCTCTCACTTTGACACACACACACACACACAGCTATCTCTCACTGTGACACACACATCTATCTCTCACTGTGACACACACACAGCTATCTCTCACTGTGACACACACAGCTATCTCTCACTGTGACACACATACACAGCTATCTCTCACGGTGACACACACAGACACACACAGCTATCTCTCACTGTGACACACACACACACAGCTATCTCACTGTGACACACACACACACACAACTATATCTCACTATGACACACACACAGCTATCTATCTCTCACTGTGACACACACACAGCTATCTCTCACGGTGACACACACACACACAACTATATCTCACTATGACACACACACAGCTATCTATCTCTCACTGTGACACACACACAGCTATCTCTCACTTTGACACACACACACACAGCTATCTCACACTGTGACACACACACACAGCTATCTCTCACTGTGACATACACACAGCTATCTCTCACTGTGACACACACACAGCTATCTCTCACTGTGACACACACACAGCTATCTCTCACTGTGACACACACAGCTATCTCTCACTGTGACACACACACACAGCTATCTCTCACTGTGACACACACACAGCTATCTCTCACGGTGACACACACACACACACAGCTATTTCTCACTGTGACACACACAGCTATCTCTCACTGTCACACACACATACAGCTATCTCTCACTGTGACACACACAGCTATCTCTCACTGTGACACACACACACACAGCTATCTCTCACTGTGACACACACACACACAGCTATTTCTCAGTGTGACACACACACATCTATCTCTCACTGTGACACACACACACACAGCTATCTCTCACTGTGACACACACACACACAACTATATCTCACTATGACACACACACAGCTATCTATCTCTCACTGTGACACACACACAGCTATCTCTCACTGTGACACACACACACAGCTATCTCTCACTGTGACATACACACAGCTATCTCTCACTGTGACACACACACAGCTATCTCTCACTGTGACACACACACAGCTATCTCTCACTGTGACACACACAGCTATCTCTCACTGTGACACACACACACAGCTATCTCTCACTGTGACACACACACACACAAAGCTATCTCTCACTGTGACACACACACAGCTATCTCTCACGGTGACACACACACACACAGCTATTTCTCACTGTGACACACACAGCTATCTCTCACCTGTGACACACACACACAGCTATCTCTCACTGTGACACACACACACAGCTATCTCTCACCTGTGACACACACACAGCTATCTCTCACTGTCTTACACACACAACTATCTCTCATTGTGACACACACACACACAGCTATCTCTCACTGTGACACACACACACACACACACACAGCTATCTCTCACTGTGACACACACACACACGTCTATCTCTCACTGTGACACACACACAGCTCTCTCTCACTGTGACACACACACACAGCTATCTCTCACTGTGACACACACACACAGCTATCTTTCACTGTGACACACACACACACAGCTATCTCTCACTGTGACACACACACAGCTATCTCACACTGTGACACACACACACAGCTATCTCTCACTGTGACACACACACACAGCTATCTCTCACTATGACACACACACAGACACAGCTATCTTTCACTGTGACACACACAGCTATCTCTCACTGTGACACACACACAGCTATCTCTCACTGTGACACACACACAGCTATCTCACTGTGACACACACACACACACAGCTATCTCTCACTGTGACACACACACAGCTATCTCACACTGTGACACACACACACAGCTATCTCTCACTGTGACACACACACACACAGCTATCTTTCACTGTGACACACACAGCTATCTTTCACTGTGACACACACACAGCTATCTCTCACTGTGACACACACAGCTATCTCTCACTGTGACACACACACAACTATCTCTCACTGTCACACACACAGCTATCTCTCACTGTGACACACACACACAGCTATCTCTCACTGTGACACACACACACACACAGCTATCTCTCACTGTGACACACACACAGCTATCTCTTACTGTGACACACACACACACACACAGCTATCTCTCACTGTGACACACACACACACACAGCTATCTCTCACTCTCTTAAACACACACAGCTATCTCACTGTGACACACACACAGCTATCTCTCACTGTGACACACACACAGCTCTCTCACTGTGACACACACATACACAGCTATCTCTCACTGTGACACACACACAGCTCTCTCACTGTGACACACACACAGCTCTCTCACTGTGACACACACACACACAGCTATCTCTCACTGTGACACACACACAGCTCTCTCACTGTGACACACACACACATACAACTATCTCTCACTGTGACACACACACACAGCTATCTCTCACTGTGACACACACAGCTATCTCTCACTGTGACACACACACACAGCTATCTCTTACTGTGACACACACACACACACACACAGCTATCTCTCACTGTGACACACACACACACAGCTATCTCTCACTGTGACACACACACAGCTATCTCTTACTGTGACACACACACACACACACACAGCTATCTCTCACTGTGACACACACACACACACACACAGCTATCTCTCAATTTGATACACTCACAGCTATCTCTCAATTTGATACACACACAGCTATCTCACACTGTGACACACACACACAGCTATCTTTCACTGTGACACACACACAACTATCTCTCACTGTGACACACACACACAGCTATCTCACTGTGACACACACACAGCTATCTCTCACTGTGACACACACACACACAGCTATCTCTCACTCTGACACACACAGCTATCTCTCACTGTGAGACACACACACAGCTATCTCTCACTGTGACACACACACACAGCTATCTCTCACTGTGACACACACACAGCTATCTTACTGTGACACACACACAGCTATCTCTCACTGTGACACACACAGCTATCTCTCACTGTGACACACACACACACACACAGCTATCTCTCACTGTGACACACACACACACACACAGCTGTCTCACTTGTGACACACACACACAGCTATCTCTCACTGTGACACATACACACAGCTATCTCTCACTGTGATACACACACACACAACTATATCTCACTGTGACACACACATCTATCTCTCACTGTGACACACACACACAACTATCTCTCACTGTGACACACACATCTATCTCTCACTGTGACACACACATACAGCTATCTCTCACTGTGACACACACACACAACTATCTCTCACTGTGACACACACAGCTATCTCTCACTGTGACACACACACACACAGCTCTCTCACTGTGACACACACACACACAGCTGTCTCACTTGTGACACACACACAGCTATCTCTCACTATGACACACACACACAACTATCTCTCACTGTGACACACACAGCTATCTCTCACTGTGACACACACACGTCTATCTCTCACTGTGACACACACACGCACAGCTAACTCTCACTGTGACACACACACACAGCTATCTCTCACTGTGACACACACACAGCTATCTCTCACTGTGACACACACACAGCTATCTCTCACCTGTGACACACACACACAGCTATCTCTCACTATAACACACACATACACAGCTATCTCTCACTGTGACACACACACACAGCTGTCTCTCACTTTGACACACACACAGCTATCTCTCACCTGTGACACACACACACAGCTATCTCTCACTGTGACACACACACACACAGCTATCTCTCACCTGTGACACACACACACAGCTATCTCTCACTGTGACACACACACAGCTATCTCTCACTGTGACACACACACACACACACACACACACACAGCTATCTCTCACTGTGACACACACACACAGCTATCTCTCACTGTGACACACACACACACACACACACACACACAGCTATCTCTCACTGTGACACACACACAGCTATCTCTCACTGTGACACACACAGCTATCTCTTACTGTGACACACACACAGCTATCTCTCACTGTGACACACACACAGCTATCTCTCACTGTGACACACACACACACAGCTATCTCTCACTGTGACACACACACACACAGCTATCTCTCACTGTGACACACACACAGCTATTTCTCACTGTGACACACACACACAGATATCTCTCACGGTGACACACACACACACACAGCTATCTCTCACTGTGACACACACACACACAGTTATCTCTCACTGTGAAACACACACATACACAGCTATCTCTCACTGTGACACACACACACACAGCTATCTCTCACTGTGACACACACACAGCTATCTCTCACTGTGAAACACACACAGCTATCTCTCACTGTGACACACACACAGCTATCTCTTACTGTGACACACACACACACACACACACAGCTATCTCTCACTGTGACACACACAACTATCTCTCACTGTGACACACACACACAGCTATCTCTCACTGTCTTACACACACAGCTATCTCTCACTGTCTTACACACACACACAGCTATCTCTCACTGTGACACACACAGCTATCTCTCACTGTGACACACACAGCTATCTCTCACTGTGACACACACACACACAACTATCTCTCACTGTGACACACACATAGCTATCTCTCACTGTGACACACACAGCTATCTCTCACTGTGACACACACACAGCTATCTCTCACTGTGACACACACACACACACACACAGCTATCTCTCACTGTGACACACACACACAACTATCTCTCACTGTGACACACACAGCTATCTCTTACGGTGACACACACAGCTATCTCTCACTGTGACACACACACACAGCTATCTCTCACTGTGACACACACACAGCTATCTCTCACTGTGACACACACGCAGCTATCTCTCACTGTGACACACACACAGCTATCTCTCACTGTGACACACACAGCTATCTCTCACTGTGACACACACAGCTATCTCACACTGTGACACACACACAGCTATATCTCACTGTGACACACACACACAGCTATCTCTCACTGTGACACACACACACAGCTATCTCACACTGTGACACACACACAGCTATATCTCACTGTGACACACACACACAGCTATCTCTCACTGTGACACACACACACAGCTATCTCTCACTGTGACACACACAGCTATCTCTCACCTGTGACACACACACACAGCTATCTCTTACTGTGACACACACACAGCTATCTCTCACTGTGACACACACACACACACACACACACACACACACACACACACACACAGTTATCTCTCACTGTGACACACAGACACAGCTATCTCTCACTGTGACACACACACAGCTATCTCTCACTGTGACACACACACAGCTATCTCTCACTGTGACACACACACAGCTATCTCTCACTGTGACACACACACAGCTATCTCTCACTGTGACACACACACAGCTATCTCTCACTGTGACACACACAGCTATCTCTCACTGTGACACACACACGTCTATCTCTCACTGTGACACACACACAGCTATCTCTCACTGTGACACACACACAGCTATCTCTCACTGTGACACACACTTACACACACACAGCTATCTCTCACTGTGACACACACACACACAACTATCTCTCACTGTGACACACACACACACAGCTATCTCTCACTGTGACACACACACAACTATCTCTCACTGTGACACCCACACACACATCTATCTCTCACTGTGACACACATACACAGCTATCTCTCACTGTGACACACACACACAGCTATCTCTCACTGTGACACACATACACAGCTATCTCTCACTGTGACACACACACATCTATCTCTCACTGTGACACACATACACAGCTACTTCTCACTGTGACACACACACACAGCTATCTCTCACTGTGACACACAAACAACTATCTCTCACTATGACACACACACACACAGCTATCTCTCACTATGACACACACACACACAGCTTTCTCTCACTGTGACACACACACAGCTATCTCTCACTGTGCCACACACACACAGCTATCTCTCACTGTGACACACACACAGATATCTCACTGTGACACACACACACAGCTATCTCTCACTGTGACACACACACATCTATCTCTCACTGTGACACACATACACAGCTATCTCTCACTGTGACACACACACACAGCTATCTCTCACTGTGACACACACAAACAACTATCTCTCACTATGACACACACACACACACAGCTATCTCTCACTATGACACACACACACACAGCTATCTCTCACTGTGACACACACACACAGCTATCTCTCACTGTGCCACACACACACAGCTATCTCTCACTGTGACACACACACAGATATCTCACTGTGACACACACACACAGCTTTCTCTCACTGTGACACACACACAGCTATCTCTCACTGTGACACACACACACATCTATCTCTCACTGTGACACACACACAGCTATCTCTCACTGTGACACACACAGCTATCTCTCACTGTGACACACACATACACAGCTATCTCTCACTGTGACACACACACAGCTATCTCTCACTGTGACACACACACACAGCTCTCTCACTGTGACACACACACACACACACACACACACACAGCTATCTCTCACTGTGACACACATACAGCTATCTCTCACTGTGACACACAGCTATCTCTCACTGTGACACACACACACAGTTCTCTCACTGTGACACACACACACACACACACATCTATCTCTCACTGTGACACACACAGCTATCTCTCACTGTCTTACACACACAGCTATCTCTCACTGTGACACACACACACACACACAACTATCTCTCACTGTGACACACACACAGCTATCTCTCACTGTGACACACACACAGCTATCTCTCACTGTGAAACACACACAGCTATCTCACTGTGACACACACACACACACACAGCTATCTCTCACTGTGACACACACACACACACAGCTATCTCTCACTGTGAAACACACACAGCTATCTCACTGTGACACACACACAGCTATCTCTCACTGTGACACACACACACAACTATCTCTCACTGTGACACACACACAGCTATCTCTCACTGTCTTACACACACAGCTATCTCTCACTGTGACACACACACAACTATCTCTTACGGTGACACACACAGCTATCTCTCACTGTGACACACACACAGCTATCTCACTGTGACAAACACACACACTCACACAGCTATCTCTCACTGTGACACACACACAGCTATCTCTCACTGTGACACACACATACACACACACACACACACAGCTATCTCTCACTGTGACACACACAGCTATCTCTCACTGTGACACACACAGCTATCTCTCACTGTGACACACACACAAAGCTATCTCTCACTGTGACACACACACAGCTATCTCTCACTGTGACACACACACACATCTCTCTCTCACTGTGACACACACAACTATCTCTCACTGTGACACACACACACAGCTCTCTCTCACTGTGACACACACACAGCTCTCTCTCACTGTGACACACACACAGCTATCTCTCACTGTGACACACACAGCTATCTCACTGTGACACACACACACAGCTATCTCTCACTGTGACACACACACAGCTATCTCACTGTGACACACACACAGCTATCTCTCACTGTGACACACACACACACACAGCTATCTCTCACTGTGACACATACCGCTATCTCACTGTGACACACACACACACAGATATCTCTCACTGTGACACACACACACACACAGCTATCTCTCACTGTGACACACACACACAGCTATCTTACTGTGACACACACACATAGCTATCTCTCACTGTGACATACACACAGCCATCTCTCACTGTGACACACACAGCTATCTCTCACTGTGACACACACACAGCTATCTCTCACTGTGACACACACACACACAGCTATCTCTCACTGTGACACACACACACACAGCTATCTCTCACTGTGACACACACACACAGCTATCTCTCACTGTGACACACACAGCTATCTCTCACTGTGACACACACACAGCTATCTCACTGTGACACACACACAGCTATCTCTCACTGTGACACACACACAGCTATCTCACTGTGACACACACACACAGCTATCTCTCACTGTGACACACACACAGCTATCTCTCACTGTGACACACACAGCTATCTCTCACTGTGACACACACACAGCTATCTCTCACTGTGACACACACACACACACACAGCTATCTCTCACTGTGACACACACACACAGCTATCTCTCACTGTGACACACACACAGCTATCTCTCACTGTGACACACACAGCTATCACTCACTGTGAGATACACACAGCTATCTCTCACTGTGACACACACACAGCTATCTCTCACTGTGACACACACACACACAGCTATCTCTCACTGTGACACACACACAGCTATCTCTCACTGTGACACATACAGCTATCTCTCACTGTGACACACACAGCTCTCTCACTGTGACACACACAGCTATCTCTCACTTTGACACACACAGCTATCTCTCACTGTCTTACACACACAGCTATCTCTCACTGTGACACACACAGCTATCTCTCACTGTGACACACACAGCTATCTCTCACTGTCTTACACACACAGCTATCTCTCACTGTGACACACACAGCTATCTCTCACTGTCTTACACACACAGCTATCTCTCACTGTGACACACACACATCTATCTCTCACTGTGACACACACACACACAGCTATCTCTCACTGTGACACACACACACACACAGCTATCTCTCACTGTGGCACACACACAGCTATCTCTCATTGTGACACACACACAGCTATCTGTCACTGTGACACACACACAGCTATCTCTCACTGTGACACACACACAGCTATCTCTCACTGTGACACACACAGCTATCTCTCACTGTGACACACACAGCTATCTCTCACTGTGACACACACACAACTATCTCTCACTGTGACACACACACACAGCTATCTCTCACTGTGACACACACACACACAGCTATCTCTCACTGTCACACACACACACACAGCTATCTCTCACTGTGACACACACAGCTATCTCTCACTGTGACACACACACAGCTATCTCTCACTGTGACACACACAGCTATCTCTCACTGTGACACACACACAGCTATCTCACTGTGACACACACACAACTATCTCTTACGGTGACACACACAGCTATCTCTCACTGTGACACACACACAGCTATCTCACTGTGACAAACACACACACTCACACAGCTATCTCTCACTGTGACACACACACAGCTATCTCTCACTGTGACACACACATACACACACACACACACACAGCTATCTCTCACTGTGACACACACAGCTATCTCTCACTGTGACACACACAGCTATCTCTCACTGTGACACACACACAAAGCTATCTCTCACTGTGACACACACACAGCTATCTCTCACTGTGACACACACACACATCTCTCTCTCACTGTGACACACACAACTATCTCTCACTGTGACACACACACACAGCTCTCTCTCACTGTGACACACACACAGCTCTCTCTCACTGTGACACACACACAGCTATCTCTCACTGTGACACACACAGCTATCTCACTGTGACACACACACACAGCTATCTCTCACTGTGACACACACACAGCTATCTCACTGTGACACACACACAGCTATCTCTCACTGTGACACACACACACACACAGCTATCTCTCACTGTGACACATACCGCTATCTCACTGTGACACACACACACACAGATATCTCTCACTGTGACACACACACACACACAGCTATCTCTCACTGTGACACACACACACAGCTATCTTACTGTGACACACACACATAGCTATCTCTCACTGTGACATACACACAGCCATCTCTCACTGTGACACACACAGCTATCTCTCACTGTGACACACACACAGCTATCTCTCACTGTGACACACACACACACACAGCTATCTCTCACTGTGACACACACACACACAGCTATCTCTCACTGTGACACACACACACACAGCTATCTCTCACTGTGACACACACAGCTATCTCTCACTGTGACACACACACAGCTATCTCACTGTGACACACACACAGCTATCTCTCACTGTGACACACACACAGCTATCTCACTGTGACACACACACACAGCTATCTCTCACTGTGACACACACACAGCTATCTCTCACTGTGACACACACAGCTATCTCTCACTGTGACACACACACAGCTATCTCTCACTGTGACACACACACACACACACAGCTATCTCTCACTGTGACACACACACACAGCTATCTCTCACTGTGACACACACACAGCTATCTCTCACTGTGACACACACAGCTATCACTCACTGTGAGATACACACAGCTATCTCTCACTGTGACACACACACAGCTATCTCTCACTGTGACACACACACACACAGCTATCTCTCACTGTGACACACACACAGCTATCTCTCACTGTGACACATACAGCTATCTCTCACTGTGACACACACAGCTCTCTCACTGTGACACACACAGCTATCTCTCACTTTGACACACACAGCTATCTCTCACTGTCTTACACACACAGCTATCTCTCACTGTGACACACACAGCTATCTCTCACTGTGACACACACAGCTATCTCTCACTGTCTTACACACACAGCTATCTCTCACTGTGACACACACAGCTATCTCTCACTGTCTTACACACACAGCTATCTCTCACTGTGACACACACACATCTATCTCTCACTGTGACACACACACACACAGCTATCTCTCACTGTGACACACACACACAGCTATCTCTCACTGTGGCACACACACACAGCTATCTCTCACTGTGACACACACACACAGCTATCTCTCACTGTGACACACACACACAGCTATCTCTCATTGTGACACACACACAGCTATCTGTCACTGTGACACACACACAGCTATCTCTCACTGTGACACACACACAGCTATCTCTCACTGTGACACACACAGCTATCTCTCACTGTGACACACACAGCTATCTCTCACTGTGACACACACACAACTATCTCTCACTGTGACACACACACACAGCTATCTCTCACTGTGACACACACACACACAGCTATCTCTCACTGTCACACACACACACACAGCTATCTCTCACTGTGACACACACACAGCTATCTCTCACTGTGACACACACACAGCTATCTCTCACTGTGACACACACAGCTATCTCTCACTGTGACACACACACAGCTATCTCACTGTGACACACACGCACAGCTATCTCTTACTGTGATACACACACACAGCTATCTCTCACTGTGACACACACACACAGCTATCTTTCACTGTGACACACACACACACAGCTATCTCTCACTGTGACACACACACACACAGCTATCTCTCACTGTGACACACACAGCTATCTCTCACTGTGACACACACAGCTATCTCTCACTGTGACACACACACACACACACAGCTATCTCTCACTGTGACACACACACACACAGCTATCTCTCACTGTGACACACACACAGCTATCTCTCACTGTGACACACACACACACACACACAGCTATCTCTCACTGTGACACACACACACAGCTTTCTCTCACTGTGACACACACACAGCTATCTCTCACTGTGACACACACACAGCTATCTCTCACTGTGACACACACACAGCTATCTCTCACTGTGACACACACACACACACAGCTATCTCTCACTGTGACACACACACACACACACACAGCTATCTCTCACTGTGACACACACACATCTATCTCACTGTGACACACACACAGCTATCTCTCGCTGTGACACACACAGCTATCTCTCACTGTGACACACACACATCTATCTCACTGTGACACACACAGCTATCTCTCACTGTGACACACACACACACACACAGCTCTCTCTCACTGTGACACACACACAGCTATCTCTCACTGTGACACACACACAGCTATCTCTCACTGTGACACACACAGCTATCTCTCACTGTGACACACACACACACACACACACACACAGCTCTCTCTCACTGTGACACACACACAGCTATCTCTCACTGTGACACACACAGCTATCTCTCACTGTGACACACACACAGCTATCTCTCACTGTGACACACACACAGCTATCTCTCACTGTGACACACACACACACACACACACAACTATCTCTCACTGTGACACACACACACAGCTATCTCTCACTGTGACATACACAGCTCTCTCTCACTGTGACACACACACAGCTATCTCTCACTGTGACACACACACACAGCTATCTCTCACTGTGACACACAGCTATCTCTCACTGTGACACACACATACACAGCTATCTCTCACTGTGACACACACACACAGCTATCTCTCACTGTGACACACACACAGCTATCTCACTGTGACACACACACAGCTATCTCTCGCTGTGACACACACAGCTATCTCTCACTGTGACACACACACATCTATCTCACTGTGACACACACAGCTATCTCTCACTGTGACACACACACATCTATCTCACTGTGACACACACACACACACACACACACAGCTCTCTCTCACTGTGACACACACACAGCTATCTCTCATTGTGACACACACACACAGCTCTCTCTCACTGTGACACACACACAGCTATCTCTCACTGTGACACACACAGCTATCTCTCACTGTGACACACACATACACAGCTCTCTCTCACTGTGACACACACACAGCTATCTCTCACTGTGACACACACACACAGCTATCTCTCACTGTGACACACACAGCTATCTCTCACTGTGACACACACACACAGCTATCTCTCACTGTGACACACACACACAGCTATCTCTCACTGTGACACACACACAGCTATCTCTCACTGTGACACACACACACACACACACACACACAGCTATCTCTCACTGTGACACACACAGCTATCTCTCACTGTGACACACACATACACAGCTATCTCTCACTGTGACACACACACAGCTATCTCTCACTGTGACACACACACAGCTATCTCTCACTGTGACACACACACACACACACACACACACATACACAGCTATCTCTCACTGTGACACACACACAGCTATCTCTTACTGTGACACACACACAGCTATCTCTCACTGTGACACACACACACACACACACACACAGCTATCTCTCACTGTGACACACACACACAGCTCTCTCACTGTGACACACACACACACACACACACACACACACACACACAGCTATCTCTCACTGTGACACACACACACAGCTATCTCTCACTGTGACACACACACACAGCTATCTCTCACTGTGACACACACACAGCTATCTCTCACTGTGACACACATAGCTATCTCTCACTGTGACACACACATACACACACACAACTATCTCTCACTGTGACACACATACACAGCTATCTCTCACTGTGACACACACACAGCTATCTCTCACTGTGACACACACACACACACAGGTATCTCTCACTGTGACACACACAGCTATCTCTCACTGTCTTACACACACAGCTATCTCTCACTGTGACACCCACACACAACTATCTCTCACTGTGACACACACAGCTATCTCTCACTGTGACACACACACAGCTATCTCTCACTGTGACACACACACAGCTATCTCTCACTGTGACACACACACACACACAGCTATCTCTCACTGTGACACACACAGCTATCTCTCACTGTGAAACACACACAGCTATCTCACTGTGACACACACACAACTATCTCTCACTGTGACACACACAGCTATCTCTCACTGTCTTACACACACAGCTATCTCTCACTGTGACACACACACAGCTATCTCTCACTGTGACACACACACAACTATCTCTCACTGTGACACACACAGCTATCTCTCACTGTGACACACACACAGCTATCTCTCACTGTGACACACACACACAGCTATCTCTCATTGTGACACACACACAGCTATCTCTCACTGTGACACACACACAGCTATCTCTCACTGTGACACACACAGCTATCTCTTACTGTGACACACACACACAGCTATCTCTCACTGTGACACACGCACAGCTATCTCTCACTCTGACACACACAGCTATCTCTCACTGTGACACACACACAGCTATCTCTTACGGTGACACACACACACACACACACACACACACACACACACACACACACACACAGCTATCTCACACTTTGACACACACACACACACACACACACAGCTCTCTCTCACTGTGACACACACACACACAGCTATCTCACTGTGACACACACACAGCTATCTCTCACTGTGACACACACACACACAGCTATCTCTCACTGTGACACACACACACAGCTATCTCTCACTGTGACACACACACAGCTATCTCTCACTGTGACACACACAGCTATCTCTCACTGTGACACACACAAACAACTATCTCTCACTGTGACACACACACACAACTATCTCTCACTGTGACACACACACACACAGCTATCTCTCACTGTGACACACACACACAACTATCTCTCACTGTGACACACACACAGCTATCTCTCACTGTGACACACACACACAGCTATCTCTCACTGTGACACACACACACACACACAGCTATCTCTCACTGTGACACACACACAGCTATCTCTCACTGTGACACACACACACACAGCTATCTCTCACTGTGACACACACACAGCTATCTCTCATTGTTACACCCACACACACAACTATCTCTCACTGTGACACACACAGCTATCTCTCACTGTGACACACACACAGCTATCTCTCACTGTGACACACACACAGCTATCTCTCACTGTGACACACACACACACAGCTATCTCTCACTGTGACACACACAGCTATCTCTCACTGTGAAACACACACAGCTATCTCACTGTGACACACACACAACTATCTCTCACTGTGACACACACAGCTATCTCTCACTGTCTTACACACACAGCTATCTCTCACTGTGACACACACACACAACTATCTCTCACTGTGACACACACAGCTATCTCTCACTGTGACACACACACAGCTATCTCTCACTGTGACACACACACACAGCTATCTCTCATTGTGACACACACACAGCTATCTCTCACTGTGACACACACACAGCTATCTCTCACTGTGACACACACAGCTATCTCTTACAGTGACACACACACACAGCTATCTCTCACTGTGACACACGCACAGCTATCTCTCACTCTGACACACACAGCTATCTCTCACTATGACACACACACAGCGATCTCTTACGGTGACACACACACACACACACACAGCTATCTCACACTTTGACACACACACACACACAGCTCTCTCTCACTGTGACACACACACACACAGCTATCTCACTGTGACACACACACAGCTATCTCTCACTGTGACACACACACACACAGCTATCTCTCACTGTGACACACACACACAGCTATCTCTCACTGTGACACACACACAGCTATCTCTCACTGTGACACACACAGCTATCTCTCACTGTGACACACACAAACAACTATCTCTCACTGTGACACACACACACAACTATCTCTCACTGTGACACACACACACACAGCTATCTCTCACTGTGACACACACACACAACTATCTCTCACTGTGACACACACACAGCTATCTCTCACTGTGACACACACACACAGCTATCTCTCACTGTGACACACACAGCTTTCTCTCACTGTGACACACACACAGCTATCTCTCACTGTGACACACACACAGCTATCTCTCACTCTGACACACACAGCTATCTTACTGTGACACACACACACATAGCTATCTCTCACTGTGACATACACACAGCTATCTCTCACTGTGACACACACAGCTATCTCTCACTGTGACACACACACACAGCTCTCTTACTGTGACACACACACAGCTATCTCTCACTGTGACACACACAGCTTTCTCTCACTGTGACACACACACAGCTATCTCTCACTGTGACACACACACAGCTATCTCTCACTCTGACACACACAGCTATCTTACTGTGACACACACACACATAGCTATCTCTCACTGTGACATACACACAGCTATCTCTCACTGTGACATACACACAGCTATCTCTCACTGTGACACACACACAACTATCTCTCACTGTGACACACACACACAGCTATCTCTCACTGTGACACACACACAACTATCTCTCACTGTGACACACACACAACTATCTCTCACTGTGACACACACACAACTATCTCTCACTGTGACACACACACAGCTATCTCTCACTGTGACACACACGCAGCTATCTCACTGTGATACACACACACACAGCTATCTCTCACTGTGACACACACACACAGCTATCTCTCACTGTGACACACACACAGCTATCTCTCACTGTGACACACACACACAGCTATCTCTCACTGTGACACACACACACACACAGCTATCTCTCACTGTGACACACACACACAGCTATCTCTCACTGTGACACACACACACACAGCTATCTCTCACTGTGACACACACACACAGCTATCTCTCACTGTGACACACACACAGCTATCTCTCACTGTGACACACACACACACAGCTATCTCTCACTGTGACACACACACAGCTATCTCTCACTGTGACACACACACAGCTATCTCTCACTGTGACACACACACAGCTATCTCTCACTGTGACACACACACAGCTATCTCTCACTGTGACACACACACACACAGCTATCTCTCACTGTGACACACACACACAGCTATCTCTCACTGTGACACACACACAGCTATCTCTCACTGTGACACACACACAGCTTTCTCTCACTGTGACACACACACACACACAGCTATCTCTCACTGTGACACACACACACAGCTATCTCTCACTGTGACACACACACAGCTATCTCTCACTGTGACACACACACAGCTATCTCTCACTGTGACACACACACATCTATCTCACTGTGACACACACACACACACACACACACACAGCTATCTCTCGCTGTGACACACACACATCTATCTCACTGTGACACACACACACACACACACACACACACACACACACACACACACAGCTCTCTCTCACTGTGACACACACACAGCTATCTCTCACTGTGACACACACACACACACACACACACACATAGCTATCTCTCACTGTGACACACACACATCTATCTCACTGTGACACACACACACTCACACACACACACACACACACACACACACACACACACACACACACACACACACACACACACACACACACACACACACACACACACACACACAGCTCTCTCTCACTGTGACACACACAGCTATCTCTCACTGTGACACACACACACAGCTCTCTCTCACTGTGACACACACACAGCTATCTCTCACTGTGACACACACACACACACACACACAGCTATCTCTCACTGTGACACACACACACAGCTATCTCTCACTGTGACACACACAGCTATCTCTCACTGTGACACACACATACACAGCTATCTCTCACTGTGACACACACACAGCTATCTCTCACTGTGACACACACACACAGCTCTCTCACTGTGACACACACACACACACACACACAGCTATCTCTCACTGTGACACACACACAGCTATCTCTCACTGTGACACACACACACAGCTATCTCTCACTGTGACACACACACAGCTATCTCTCACTGTGACACACATAGCTATCTCTCACTGTGACACACACATACACACACACAACTATCTCTCACTGTGACACACACACAGCTATCTCTCACTGTGACACACACACACACAAACAAACACAGGTATCTCTCACTGTGACACACACACACACATCTATCTCTCACTGTGACACACACAGCTATCTCTCACTGTCTTACACACACAGCTATCTCTCACTGTGACACACACACAGCTATCTCTCACTGTGACACACACACACACACAGGTATCTCTCACTGTGACACACACAGCTATCTCTCACTGTCTTACACACACAGCTATCTCTCACTGTGACACCCACACACACAACTATCTCTCACTGTGACACACACAGCTATCTCTCACTGTGACACACACACAGCTATCTCTCACTGTGACACACACACAGCTATCTCTCACTGTGACACACACACACACACAGCTATCTCTCACTGTGACACACACAGCTATCTCTCACTGTGAAACACACACAGCTATCTCACTGTGACACACACACAACTATCTCTCACTGTGACACACACAGCTATCTCTCACTGTCTTACACACACAGCTATCTCTCACTGTGACACACACACACAACTATCTCTCACTGTGACACACACAGCTATCTCTCACTGTGACACACACACAGCTATCTCTCACTGTGACACACACACACAGCTATCTCTCATTGTGACACACACACAGCTATCTCTCACTGTGACACACACACAGCTATCTCTCACTGTGACACACACAGCTATCTCTTACTGTGACACACACACACAGCTATCTCTCACTGTGACACACGCACAGCTATCTCTCACTCTGACACACACAGCTATCTCTCACTGTGACACACACACAGCTATCTCTTACGGTGACACACACACACACACACACACACACACACACACAGCTATCTCACACTTTGACACACACACACACACACACAGCTCTCTCTCACTGTGACACACACACACACAGCTATCTCACTGTGACACACACACAGCTATCTCTCACTGTGACACACACACACACAGCTATCTCTCACTGTGACACACACACACAGCTATCTCTCACTGTGACACACACACAGCTATCTCTCACTGTGACACACACAGCTATCTCTCACTGTGACACACACAAACAACTATCTCTCACTGTGACACACACACACAACTATCTCTCACTGTGACACACACACACACAGCTATCTCTCACTGTGACACACACACACAACTATCTCTCACTGTGACACACACACAGCTATCTCTCACTGTGACACACACACACAGCTATCTCTCACTGTGACACACACACACACACAGCTATCTCTCACTGTGACACACACACAGCTATCTCTCACTGTGACACACACACACACAGCTATCTCTCACTGTGACACACACACAGCTATCTCTCATTGTTACACCCACACACACAACTATCTCTCACTGTGACACACACAGCTATCTCTCACTGTGACACACACACAGCTATCTCTCACTGTGACACACACACAGCTATCTCTCACTGTGACACACACACACACAGCTATCTCTCACTGTGACACACACAGCTATCTCTCACTGTGAAACACACACAGCTATCTCACTGTGACACACACACAACTATCTCTCACTGTGACACACACAGCTATCTCTCACTGTCTTACACACACAGCTATCTCTCACTGTGACACACACACACAACTATCTCTCACTGTGACACACACAGCTATCTCTCACTGTGACACACACACAGCTATCTCTCACTGTGACACACACACACAGCTATCTCTCATTGTGACACACACACAGCTATCTCTCACTGTGACACACACACAGCTATCTCTCACTGTGACACACACAGCTATCTCTTACAGTGACACACACACACACAGCTATCTCTCACTGTGACACACGCACAGCTATCTCTCACTCTGACACACACAGCTATCTCTCACTATGACACACACACAGCGATCTCTTACGGTGACACACACACACACACACACACACAGCTATCTCACACTTTGACACACACACACACACACACAGCTCTCTCTCACTGTGACACACACACACACAGCTATCTCACTGTGACACACACACAGCTATCTCTCACTGTGACACACACACACACACAGCTATCTCTCACTGTGACACACACACACAGCTATCTCTCACTGTGACACACACACAGCTATCTCTCACTGTGACACACACAGCTATCTCTCACTGTGACACACACAAACAACTATCTCTCACTGTGACACACACACACAACTATCTCTCACTGTGACACACACACACACAGCTATCTCTCACTGTGACACACACACACAACTATCTCTCACTGTGACACACACACAGCTATCTCTCACTGTGACACACACACACAGCTATCTCTCACTGTGACACACACAGCTTTCTCTCACTGTGACACACACACAGCTATCTCTCACTGTGACACACACACAGCTATCTCTCACTCTGACACACACAGCTATCTTACTGTGACACACACACACATAGCTATCTCTCACTGTGACATACACACAGCTATCTCTCACTGTGACACACACACAACTATCTCTCACTGTGACACACACACACAGCTATCTCTCACTGTGACACACACACAACTATCTCTCACTGTGACACACACACAACTATCTCTCACTGTGACACACACACAGCTATCTCTCACTGTGACACACACACAGCTATCTCTCACTGTGACACACACACAGCTATCTCTCACTGTGACACACACACACACAGCTATCTCTCACTGTGACACACACAGCTATCTCTCACTGTGAAACACACACAGCTATCTCACTGTGACACACACACAACTATCTCTCACTGTGACACACACAGCTATCTCTCACTGTCTTACACACACAGCTATCTCTCACTGTGACACACATACACAACTATCTCTCACTGTGACACACACAGCTATCTCTCACTGTGACACACACACAGCTATCTCTTACGGTGACACACACACACACACAGCTATCTCACACTTTGACACACACACACACACACACAGCTATCTCTCACTGTGACACACACACAGCTATCTCTCACTGTGACACACACACACAGCTATCTCTCACTGTGACACACACATAGCTATCTCTCACTGTGACACACACACACAGCTATCTCTCATTGTGACACATACACACAGCTATCTCTCACTGTGATACACACACAGCTATCTCTCACTGTGACACACACAGCTATCTCTTACTGTGACACACACACACAGCTATCTCTCACTGTGACACACGCACAGCTATTTCTCACTGTGACACACGCACAGCTATCTCTCACTCTGACACACACAGCTATCTCTCACTGTGACACACACACAGCTATCTCTTACGGTGACACACACACACACACACAGCTATCTCACACTTTGACACACACACACACAGCTCTCTCTCACTGTGACACACACACACACAGCTATCTCACTGTGACACACACACAGCTATCTCTCACTGTGACACACACACACACAGCTATCTCTCACTGTGACACACACACACAGCTCTCTTACTGTGACACACACACAGCTATCTCTCACTGTGACACACACAGCTATCTCTCACTGTGACACACACAAACAACTATCTCTCACTGTGACACACACACACAACTATCTCTCACTGTGACACACACACACACAGCTATCTCTCACTGTGACACACACACAGCTATCTCTCACTGTGACACACACAGCTTTCTCTCACTCTGACACACACAGCTATCTTACTGTGACACACACACACATAGCTATCTCTCACTGTGACATACACACAGCTATCTCTCACTGTGACACACACAGCTATCTCTCACTGTGACACACACACACAGCTCTCTTACTGTGACACACACACAGCTATCTCTCACTGTGACACACACAGCTTTCTCTCACTGTGACACACACACAGCTATCTCTCACTGTGACACACACACAGCTATCTCTCACTCTGACACACACAGCTATCTTACTGTGACACACACACACATAGCTATCTCTCACTGTGACATACACACAGCTATCTCTCACTGTGACACACACACAACTATCTCTCACTGTGACACACACACACAGCTATCTCTCACTGTGACACACACACAACTATCTCTCACTGTGACACACACACAACTATCTCTCACTGTGACACACACACAACTATCTCTCACTGTGACACACACACAGCTATCTCTCACTGTGACACACACGCAGCTATCTCACTGTGATACACACACACACAGCTATCTCTCACTGTGACACACACACACAGCTATCTCTCACTGTGACACACACACAGCTATCTCTCACTGTGACACACACACACAGCTATCTCTCACTGTGACACACACACACACAGCTATCTCTCACTGTGACACACACACACAGCTATCTCTCACTGTGACACACACACACAGCTATCTCTCACTGTGACACACACACACAGCTATCTCTCACTGTGACACACACACAGCTATCTCTCACTGTGACACACACACACACACAGCTATCTCTCACTGTGACACACACACAGCTATCTCTCACTGTGACACACACACAGCTATCTCTCACTGTGACACACACACAGCTATCTCTCACTGTGACACACACACAGCTATCTCTCACTGTGACACACACACACACAGCTATCTCTCACTGTGAAACACACACACAGCTATCTCTCACTGTGACACACACACAGCTATCTCTCACTGTGACACACACACAGCTTTCTCTCACTGTGACACACACACACACAGCTATCTCTCACTGTGACACACACACAGCTATCTCTCACTGTGACACACACACAGCTATCTCTCACTGTGACACACACACAGCTATCTCTCACTGTGACACACACACATCTATCTCACTGTGACACACACACACACACACACACACACACACACACACACACACACACACAGCTCTCTCTCACTGTGACACACACACAGCTATCTCTCACTGTGACACACACACACACACACACACACACACACACATAGCTATCTCTCACTGTGACACACACACATCTATCTCACTGTGACACACACACACTCACACACACACACACACACACACACACACACACACACACACACACACACACACACACACACACACACACACACACACACACACACACAGCTCTCTCTCACTGTGACACACACACAGCTATCTCTCACTGTGACACACACACACAGCTCTCTCTCACTGTGACACACACACAGCTATCTCTCACTGTGACACACACACACACACACACACAGCTATCTCTCACTGTGACACACACACACAGCTATCTCTCACTGTGACACACACAGCTATCTCTCACTGTGACACACACATACACAGCTATCTCTCACTGTGACACACACACAGCTATCTCTCACTGTGACACACACACACAGCTCTCTCACTGTGACACACACACACACACACACACAGCTATCTCTCACTGTGACACACACACACAGCTATCTCTCACTGTGACACACACACAGCTATCTCTCACTGTGACACACATAGCTATCTCTCACTGTGACACACACATACACACACACAACTATCTCTCACTGTGACACACACACAGCTATCTCTCACTGTGACACACACACACACAAACAAACACAGGTATCTCTCACTGTGACACACACACACATCTATCTCTCACTGTGACACACACAGCTATCTCTCACTGTCTTACACACACAGCTATCTCTCAATGTGACACACACACACAACTATCTCTCACTGTGACACACACAGCTATCTCTCACTGTGACACACACACAGCTATCTCTCACTGTGACACACACACAGCTATCTCTCACTGTGACACACACACACACAGCTATCTCTCACTGTGACACACACACACAGCTATCTCTCACCGTGACACACACACAGCTATCTCTCACTGTGACACACACACAGCTTTCTCTCACTGTGACACACACACACACACAGCTATCTCTCACTGTGACACACACACACAGCTATCTCTCACTGTGACACACACACAGCTATCTCTCACTGTGACACACACACAGCTATCTCTCACTGTGACACACACACACATCTATCTCACTGTGACACACACACACACACACACACACAGCTATCTCTCGCTGTGACACACACACATCTATCTCACTGTGACACACACACACACACACACACACACAGCTCTCTCTCACTGTGACACACACACAGCTATCTCTCACTGTGACACACACACACACACACACATAGCTATCTCTCACTGTGACACACACACATCTATCTCACTGTGACACACACACACACACACACACAGCTCTCTCTCACTGTGACACACACACAGCTATCTCTCACTGACACACACACACACACAGCTATCTCTCACTGTGACACACACACACAGCTCTCTCTCACTGTGACACACACACAGCTATCTCTCACTGTGACACACACACACAGCTATTTCTCACTGTGACACACACAGCTATCTCTCACTGTGACACACACACACAGCTATATCTCACTGTGACACACACACAGCTATCTCTCACTGTGACACACATAGCTATCTCTCACTGTGACACACACATACACACACACAACTATCTCTCACTGTGACACACACACAGCTATCTCTCACTGTGACACACACACACACACACACACAAACACAGGTATCTCTCACTGTGACACACACACACATCTATCTCTCACTGTGACACACACAGCTATCTCTCACTGTCTTACACACACAGCTATCTCTCACTGTGACACACACACACACAACTATCTCTCACTGTGACACACACACAGCTATCTCTCACTGTGACACACACACACACAAACAAACACAGGTATCTCTCACTGTGACACACACACACATCTATCTCTCACTGTGACACACACAGCTATCTCTCACTGTCTTACACACACAGCTATCTCTCACTGTGACACACACACACAACTATCTCTCACTGTGACACACACAGCTATCTCTCACTGTGACACACACACAGCTATCTCTCACTGTGACACACACACAGCTATCTCTCACTGTGACACACACACACACAGCTATCTCTCACTGTGACACACACACACAGCTATCTCTCACTGTGACACACACACAGCTATCTCTCACTGTGACACACACACAGCTTTCTCTCACTGTGACACACACACACACACAGCTATCTCTCACTGTGACACACACACACAGCTATCTCTCACTGTGACACACACACAGCTATCTCTCACTGTGACACACACACAGCTATCTCTCACTGTGACACACACACATCTATCTCACTGTGACACACACACACACACACACACAGCTATCTCTCGCTGTGACACACACACATCTATCTCACTGTGACACACACACACACACACACACAGCTCTATCTCACTGTGACACACACACAGCTATCTCTCACTGTGACACACACACACACACACATAGCTATCTCTCACTGTGACACACACACATCTATCTCACTGTGACACACACACACACACACACACACACACACACACAGCTCTCTCTCACTGTGACACACACACAGCTATCTCTCACTGACACACACACACACACAGCTATCTCTCACTGTGACACACACACACAGCTCTCTCTCACTGTGACACACACACAGCTATCTCTCACTGTGACACACACACACACACAGCTATCTCTCACTGTGACACACACACACAGCTATCTCTCACTGTGACACACACACACAGCTATTTCTCACTGTGACACACACAGCTATCTCTCACTGTGACACACACATACACAGCTATCTCTCACTGTGACACACACACAGCTATCTCTCACTGTGACACACACACACACACACAGCTATCTCTCACTGTGACACACACACACACAGCTATCTCTCACTGTGACACACACAGCTCTCTCACTGTGACACACACACACACACACAGCTATCTCTCACTGTGACACACACACACAGCTATATCTCACTGTGACACACACACAGCTATCTCTCACTGTGACACACATAGCTATCTCTCACTGTGACACACACATACACACACACAACTATCTCTCACTGTGACACACACACAGCTATCTCTCACTGTGACACACACACACACACACAAACACAGGTATCTCTCACTGTGACACACACACACATCTATCTCTCACTGTGACACACACAGCTATCTCTCACTGTCTTACACACACAGCTATCTCTCACTGTGACACACACACACACAACTATCTCTCACTGTGACACACACAGCTATCTCTCACTGTGACACACACACAGCTATCTCTCACTGTGACACACACACAGCTATCTCTCACTGTGACACACACACACAGCTATCTCTCACTGTGACACACACACACAGCTATCTCTCACTGTGACACACACACAGCTATCTCTCACTGTGACACACACACAGCTTTCTCTCACTGTGACACACACACACACACAGCTATCTCTCACTGTGACACACACACACAGCTATCTCTCACTGTGACACACACACAGCTATCTCTCACTGTGACACACACACAGCTATCTCTCACTGTGACACACACACATCTATCTCACTGTGACACACACACACACACACACAGCTATCTCTCGCTGTGACACACACACATCTATCTCACTGTGACACACACACACACACACACACACACACACACACACACAGCTCTCTCTCACTGTGACACACACACAGCTATCTCTCACTGTGACACACACACACACACACATAGCTATCTCTCACTGTGACACACACACATCTATCTCACTGTGACACACACACACACACACACACACACACACACAGCTCTCTCTCACTGTGACACACACACAGCTATCTCTCACTGACACACACACACACACAGCTATCTCTCACTGTGACACACACACACAGCTCTCTCTCACTGTGACACACACACAGCTATCTCTCACTGTGACACACACACACACACAGCTATCTCTCACTGTGACACACACACACAGCTATCTCTCACTGTGACACACACACACAGCTATTTCTCACTGTGACACACACAGCTATCTCTCACTGTGACACACACATACACAGCTATCTCTCACTGTGACACACACACAGCTATCTCTCACTGTGACACACACACACACACACACAGCTATCTCTCACTGTGACACACACACACACAGCTATCTCTCACTGTGACACACACAGCTCTCTCACTGTGACACACACACACACACACAGCTTTCTCTCACTGTGACACACACACACAGCTATATCTCACTGTGACACACACACAGCTATCTCTCACTGTGACACACATAGCTATCTCTCACTGTGACACACACATACACACACACAACTATCTCTCACTGTGACACACACACAGCTATCTCTCACTGTGACACACACACACACACACAAACACAGGTATCTCTCACTGTGACACACACAAACATCTATCTCTCACTGTGACACACACAGCTATCTCTCACTGTCTTACACACACAGCTATCTCTCACTGTGACACACACACACACAACTATCTCTCACTGTGACACACACAGCTATCTCTCACTGTGACACACACACCGCTATCTCTCACTGTGACACACACACAGCTATCTCTCACTGTGAAACACACACAGCTATCTCACTGTGACACACACACAGCTATCTCTTACGGTGACACACACACACAGCTATCTCACTGTGACACACACAGCTATCTCTCACTGTGACACACACACACAGCTATCTCACTGTGACAAACACACACACACTCACACAGCTATCTCTCACTGTGACACACACACACAGCTATCTCTCACTGTGACACACATAGCTATCTCTCACTGTGACACACACACACACACACACAGCTATCTCTTACGGTGACACACACACACACACACACAGCTATCTCACACTTTGACACACACACACACAGCTCTCTCTCACTGTGACACACACACAGCTATCTCTCACTGTGACACACACAAACAACTATCTCTCACTGTGACACACACACACAACTATCTCTCACTGTGACACACACACACAGCTATCTCTCACTGTGACACACACACACAACTATCTCACACTTTGACACACACACACAGCTCTCTCTTACTGTGACACACACACACACATAGCTATCTCTCACCGTGACACACACAAACAACTATCTCTCACTGTGACACACACACACAGCTATCTCTCACTGTGACACACACACACAACTATCTCTCACTGTGACACACACACAGCTATCTCACTGTGACACACAGACACACACAGCTATCTCTCACTGTGACACACACACAGCTATCTCTCACTGTGACACACACACAGCTATCTCTCACTGTGACACACACACGGCTATCTCTCACTGTGACACACAGACACACACAGATATTTCTCACTGTGACACACACACACACAGCTATCTCTCACTGTGACACACACACACACAGCTATCTCACTGTGACACACAGACACACACAGATATTTCTCACTGTGACACACACACACACAGCTATCTCTCACTGTGACACACACACAGCTATCTCTCACTCTGACACACACAGCTCTCTTACTGTGACACACACACACAGCTATCTCTCACTGTGACACACACAGCTATCTCTCACTGTGACACACACACAGCTATCTCTCACTGTGACACACACAGCTATCTCTCACTGTCTTACACACACAGCTATCTCTTACTGTGACACACACACAGCTATCTCTCACTGTGACACACACATACACAGCTATCTCTCACTGTGACACACACACACAGCTATCTCACTGTGACACACACACACACACAGCTATCTCTCACTGTGACACACACACAGCTATCTCTCACTGTCTTACACACACAGCTATCTCTTACTGTGACACACACACAGCTATCTCTCACTGTGACACACACACAGCTATCTCTCACTGTGACACACACATACACAGCTATCTCTCACTGTGACACACACACAGCTATCTCTCACTGTGACACACACAGCTATCTCTCACTGTCTTACACACACAGCTATCTCTTACTGTGACACACACACAGCTATCTCTCACTGTGACACACACATACACAGCTATCTCTCACTGTGACACACACACACACACACAGCTATCTCACTGTGACACACACACACACAGCTATCTCACTGTGACACACACACACACACACAGCTATCTCTCACTGTGACACACACACAGCTATCTCTCACTGTCTTACACACACAGCTATCTCTTACTGTGACACACACAGCTATCTCACTGTGACACACACACACACAGCTATCTCTCACTGTGACACACACACAGCTATCTCTCACTGTGACACACACACAGCTATCTCTCACTGTGACACACACACACACAGCTATCTCTCACTGTGACACACACACACAGCTATCTCTCACTGTGACACACACACACAGCTATCTCTCACTGTGACACACACACAGCTATCTCACTGTGACACACACACACACACACACAACTATCTCTCACTGTGACACACACACAGCTATCTCTCACTGTGACACACACACACAGCTATCTCTCACTGTGAAACACACACAACTATCTCTCACTGTGACACACACACACAGCTATCTCTCACTGTGACACACACACAGCTATCTCACTGTGACACACACACAACTATCTCTCACTGGGACACATACACACAGCTATCTCTCACTGTGACACACACACACACACAGCTATCTCTCACTGTGACACACACACAGCTATCACTTACTGTGACACACACACACACAGCCATCTCTCACTGTGACACACACACAGCTATCTCTCACTGTGACACACACACACACACACACACCTATCTCTCACTGTGACACACACACACACACACCTATCTCTCACTGTGACACACACACACAGCTATCTCTCACTGTGACACACACACACACAGCTATCTCTCACTGTGACACACACACAGCTATCACTTACTGTGACACACACACACACAGCCATCTCTCACTGTGACACACACACAGCTATCTCTCACTGTGACACACACACACACACACACACACCTATCTCTCACTGTGACACACACACACACACCTATCTCTCACTGTGACACACACACACAGCTATCTCTCACTGTGACACACACACAGCTATCTCACTGTGACACACACACACAGCTATCTCTCACTGTGACACACACACACAGCTATCTCTCACTGTGATACACACACACACAGCTATCTCTCATTGTTACACACACACAGCTATCTCTCACTGTGACACACACACAGCTATCTCTCACTGTGACACACACACACAGCTATCTCTCACTGTGACACACACACAGCTATCTCTCACTGTGACACACACACAGCTATCTCTCACTCTGACACACACAGTTATCTCACTGTGACACACACACAAAGCTATCTCTCACTGTGACACACACACAGCTATCTCTCACTGTGACACACACACAGCTATCTCTCACTGTGACACACACACACACACACAGCTATCTCTCACTGTGACACACACACAGCTATCTCTCACTGTGACACACACACAGCTATCTCTCACTGTGACACACACACAGCTATCTCTCACTGTGACACACAGACACACACAGATATTTCTCACTGTGACACACACACACACAGCTATCTCTCACTGTGACACACACACACAGCTATCTCACTGTGACACACAGACACACACAGATATTTCTCACTGTGACACACACACACACAGCTATCTCTCACTGTGACACACACACAGCTATCTCTCACTCTGACACACACAGCTCTCTTACTGTGACACACACACACAGCTATCTCTCACTGTGACACACACAGCTATCTCTCACTGTGACACACACACAGCTATCTCTCACTGTGACACACACAGCTATCTCTCACTGTCTTACACACACAGCTATCTCTTACTGTGACACACACACAGCTATCTTTCACTGTGACACACACATACACAGCTATCTCTCACTGTGACACACACACACAGCTATCTCACTGTGACACACATACACACACAGCTATCTCTCACTGTGACACACACACAGCTATCTCTCACTGTCTTACACACACAGCTATCTCTTACTGTGACACACACACAGCTATCTCTCACTGTGACACACACACAGCTATCTCTCACTGTGACACACACATACACAGCTATCTCTCACTGTGACACACACACAGCTATATTTCACTGTGACACACACAGCTATCTCTCACTGTCTTACACACACAGCTATCTCTTACTGTGACACACACACAGCTATCTCTCACTGTGACACACACATACACAGCTATCTCTCACTGTGACACACACACACACACACAGCTATCTCACTGTGACACACACACACACACAGCTATCTCACTGTGACACACACACACACACACACAGCTATCTCTCACTGTCTTACACACACAGCTATCTCTTACTGTGACACACACACAGCTATCTCTCACTGTGACACACACACAGCTATCTCTCACTGTGACACACACACACACAGCTATCTCTCACTGTGACACACACACACAGCTATCTCTCACTGTGACACACACACAGCTATCTCTCACTGTGACACACACACAGCTATCTCACTGTGACACACACACACACACACACACAACTATCTCTCACTGTGACACACACACAGCTATCTCTCACTGTGACACACACACACAGCTATCTCTCATTGTGACACACACACAACTATCTCTCACTGTGACACACACACACAGCTATCTCTCACTGTGACACACACACAGCTATCTCACTGTGACACACACACAACTATCTCTCACTGGGACACATACACACAGCTATCTCTCACTGTGACACACACACACACAGCCATCTCTCACTGTGACACACACACAGCTATCTCTCACTGTGACACACACACACACACACACACACCTATCTCTCACTGTGACACACACACACACACCTATCTCTCACTGTGACACACACACACAGCTATCTCTCACTGTGACACAAACACACACAGCTATCTCTCACTGTGACACACACACAGCTATCACTTACTGTGACACACACACACACAGCCATCTCTCACTGTGACACACACACAGCTATCTCTCACTGTGACACACACACACACACACACACACACCTATCTCTCACTGTGACACACACACACACACCTATCTCTCACTGTGACACACACACACAGCTATCTCTCACTGTGACACACACACAGCTATCTCACTGTGACACACACACACAGCTATCTCTCACTGTGACACACACACACAGCTATCTCTCACTGTGATACACACACACACAGCTATCTCTCATTGTTACACACACACAGCTATCTCTCACTGTGACACACACACAGCTATCTCTCACTGTGACACACACACACAGCTATCTCTCACTGTGACACACACACAGCTATCTCTCACTGTGACACACACACAGCTATCTCTCACTCTGACACACACAGTTATCTCACTGTGACACACACACAAAGCTATCTCTCACTGTGACACACACACAGCTATCTCTCACTGTGACACACACACAGCTATCTCTCACTGTGACACACACACACACACACAGCTATCTCTCACTGTGACACACACACACAGCTATCTCTCACTGTGACACACACACACACACAGCTATCTCTCACTGTGACACACACACAGCTATCTCTCACTGTGAAACACACACAGCTATCTCTCACTGTGACACACACACACACACACAGCTATCTCTCACTGTGACACACACACACAGCTATCTCTCACTGTGACACATACAGCTATCTCTCACTGTCTTACACACACAGCTATCTCTCACTGTGACACACACACACACAACTATCTCTCACTGTGACACACACACACACAGCTATCTCTCACTGTGAGACACACACACAGCTATCTCTCACTGTGACACACACACAGCTATCTCTCACTGTGACACACACACACAGCTATCTCTCACTGTGACACACACAGCTTTCTCTCACTGTGACACACACACACAGCTATCTCTCACTGTGACACACACACACAGCTATCTCTCACTCTGACACACACAGCTATCTCTCACTGTCTTACACACACAGCTATCTCTCACTGTGACACACACACAACTATCTCTCACTGTGACACACACACATACAGCTATCTCTCACTGTGAGACACACACACAGCTATCTGTCACTGTGACACACACACAGCTATCTCTCACTGTGACACACACACACAGCTATCTCTCACTGTGACACACACAGCTTTCTCTCACTGTGACACACACACACAGCTATCGCTTATTGTGACACACACACACACAGCCATCTCTCACTGTGACACACACACAGCTATCTCTCACTGTGACACACACACACACACACACACACACACACACACACCTATCTCTCACTGTGACACACACACGCACCTATCTCTCACTGTGACACACACACACAGCTATCTCTCACTGTGACACACACACAGCTATCTCACTGTGATACACACACAGCTATCTCTCACTGTGACACACACACACAGCTATCTCTCACTGTGATACACACACACACAGCTATCTCTCATTGTGACACACACACAGCTATCTCTCACTGTGACACACACACACAGCTATCTCTCACTGTGACAAACACACAGCTATCTCTCACTGTGACACACACACAGCTATCTCTCAATCTGACACACACAGCTATCTCACTGTGACACACACACAAAGCTATCTCTCACTGTGACACACACACAGCTATCTCTCACTGTGACACACACACAGCTATCTCTCACTGTGACACACACACACACACACACACAGCTATCTCTCACTGTGACACACACACACACAGCTATTTCTCACTGTGACACACACACACACACAGCTATCTCTCACTGTGACACACACACAGCTATCTCTCACTGTGAAACACACACAGCTATCTCTCACTGTGACACACACAGCTATCTCTTACTGTGACACACACACAGCTATCTCTCACTGTGACACACACACACAGCTATCTCTCACTGTGACACACACACACAGCTATCTCTCACTGTGACACATACAGCTATCTCTCACTGTCTTACACACACAGCTATCTCTCACTGTGACACACACACACAACTATCTCTAACTGTGACACACACACACACACAGCTATCTCTCACTGTGAGACACACACACAGCTATCTCTCACTGTGACACACACACAGCTATCTCTCACTGTGACACACACACACAGCTATCTCTCACTGTGACACACACAGCTTTCTCTCACTGTGACACACACACACAGCTATCTCTCACTTTGACACACACACACAGCTATCTCTCACTCTGACACACACAGCTATCTTACTGTGACACACACACATAGCTATCTCTCACTGTGACATACACACAGCTATCTCTCACTGTGACACACACACAACTATCTCTCACTGTGACACACACACACAGCTATCTCTCACTGTGACACACACACAACTATCTCTCACTGTGACACACACACAGCTATCTCTCACTGTGACACACACACAGCTATCTCTCACTGTGACACACACACACACACACACAGCTATCTCTCACTGTGACACACACAGCTATCTCTCACTGTGACACACACACACAGCAATCTCTCACTGTGACACACACACAGCTATCTCTCACTGTGACACACACACAGCTATCTCTCACTGTGACACACACACAACTATCTCTCACTGTGACACACACACAGCTATCTCTCACTGTGACACACACACAGCTATCTCTCACTGTGACACACACACACACAGCTATCTCTCACTGTGACACAAACACACAGCTATCTCTCACTGTGACACACACACAGCTATCTCTCACTGTGACACACACACAGCTATCTCTCACTGTGACACACACACACAGCTATCTCACTGTGATACACACACACACACAGCTATCTCTCACTGTGACACACACAGCTATCTCACTGTGACACACACACACACACACACACAGCTATCTCTCACTGTGACACACACGCACAGCTATCTCACTGTGATACACACACACACACAGCTATCTCTCACTGTGACACACACAGCTATCTCACTGTGACACACACACACAACTATCTCTCACTGTGACACACACACAGCTATCTCTCACTGTGACACACACGCACAGCTATCTCACTGTGACACACACGCACAGCTATCTCTCACTGTGACACACACACACAGCTATCTCACTGTGATACACACACACACACACAGCTATCTCTCACTGTGACACACATACACAGCTATCTCACTGTGATACACACACACACAGCTATCTCTCACTGTGACACACACACACAGCTATCTCTCACTCTGACACACACACAGCTATCTCTCACTGTGACACACACACACACAGCTATCTCTCACTCTGACACACACACAGCTATCTCTCACTGTGACACACACACAGCTATCTCTCACTGTGACACACACACAGCTATCTCTCACTGTGACATACACACACACACACAGCTATCTCTCACTGTGACACACACACACAGCTATCTCTCACTGTGACACACACACACACACAGCTATCTCTCACTGTGACACACACACAGCTATCTCTCACTGTGAAACACACACAGCTATCTCTCACTGTGACACACACACACACACACAGCTATCTCTCACTGTGACACACACACACAGCTATCTCTCACTGTGACACATACAGCTATCTCTCACTGTCTTACACACACAGCTATCTCTCACTGTGACACACACACACAACTATCTCTCACTGTGACACACACACACACACAGCTATCTCTCACTGTGAGACACACACACAGCTATCTCTCACTGTGACACACACACAGCTATCTCTCACTGTGACGCACACACACAGCTATCTCTCACTGTGACACACACAGCTTTCTCTCACTGTGACACACACACACAGCTATCTCTCACTGTGACACACACACACAGCTATCTCTCACTCTGACACACACAGCTATCTCTCACTGTCTTACACACACAGCTATCTCTCACTGTGACACACACACACAACTATCTCTCACTGTGACACACACACACATACAGCTATCTCTCACTGTGAGACACACACACAGCTATCTGTCACTGTGACACACACACAGCTATCTCTCACTGTGACACACACACACAGCTATCTCTCACTGTGACACACACAGCTTTCTCTCACTGTGACACACACACACAGCTATCGCTTACTGTGACACACACACACACAGCCATCTCTCACTGTGACACACACACAGCTATCTCTCACTGTGACACACACACACACACACACCTATCTCTCACTGTGACACACACACGCACCTATCTCTCACTGTGACACACACACACAGCTATCTCTCACTGTGACACACACACAGCTATCTCACTGTGACACACACACAGCTATCTCTCACTGTGACACACACACACAGCTATCTCTCACTGTGATACACACACACACAGCTATCTCTCATTGTGACACACACACAGCTATCTCTCACTGTGACACACACACACAGCTATCTCTCACTGTGACACACACACAGCTATCTCTCACTGTGACACACACACAGCTATCTCTCACTCTGACACACACAGCTATCTCACTGTGACACACACACAAAGCTATCTCTCACTGTGACACACACACAGCTATCTCTCACTGTGACACACACACAGCTATCTCTCACTGTGACACACACACACACACACACAGCTATCTCTCACTGTGACACACACACACACAGCTATTTCTCACTGTGACACACACACACACACAGCTATCTCTCACTGTGACACACACACAGCTATCTCTCACTGTGACACACACACACACACACACACAGCTATCTCTCACTGTGACACACACACACACAGCTATCTCTCACTGTGACACATACACACACACAGCTATCTCTCACTGTGACACACACACAGCTATCTCTCACTGTGACACACACACACACACACACACAGCTATCTCTCACTGTGACACACACACACACAGCTATCTCTCACTGTGACACATACAGCTATCTCTCACTGTCTTACACACACAGCTATCTCTCACTGTGACACACACACACAACTATCTCTCACTGTGACACACACACACACACAGCTATCTCTCACTGTGAGACACACACACAGCTATCTCTCACTGTGACACACACACAGCTATCTCTCACTGTGACACACACACACACAGCTATCTCTCACTGTGACACACACAGCTTTCTCTCACTGTGACACACACACACAGCTATCTCTCACTGTGACACACACACACAGCTATCTCTCACTCTGACACACACAGCTATCTTACTGTGACACACACACATAGCTATCTCTCACTGTGACATACACACAGCTATCTCTCACTGTGACACACACACAACTATCTCTCACTGTGACACACACACACAGCTATCTCTCACTGTGACACACACACAACTATCTCTCACTGTGACACACACACAGCTATCTCTCACTGTGACACACACACAGCTATCTCTCACTGTGACACACACACACACACACACATAGCTATCTCTCACTGTGACACACACAGCTATCTCTCACTGTGACACACACACACAGCAATCTCTCACTGTGACACACACACAGCTATCTCTCACTGTGACACACACACAGCTATCTCTCACTGTGACACACACACAACTATCTCTCACTGTGACACACACACAGCTATCTCTCACTGTGACACACACACAGCTATCTCTCACTGTGACACACACACACACAGCTATCTCTCACTGTGACACAAACACACAGCTATCTCTCACTGTGACACACACACAGCTATCTCTCACTGTGACACACACACAGCTATCTCTCACTGTGACACACACACACAGCTATCTCACTGTGATACACACACACACACACAGCTATCTCTCACTGTGACACACACAGCTATCTCACTGTGACACACACACACACACACACACAGCTATCTCTCACTGTGACACACACGCACAGCTATCTCACTGTGATACACACACACACACACACAGCTATCTCTCACTGTGACACACACAGCTATCTCACTGTGACACACACACACAACTATCTCTCACTGTGACACACACACAGCTATCTCTCACTGTGACACACACGCACAGCTATCTCACTGTGACACACACGCACAGCTATCTCTCACTGTGACACACACACACAGCTATCTCACTGTGATACACACACACACACAGCTATCTCTCACTGTGACACACATACACAGCTATCTCACTGTGATACACACACACACAGCTATCTCTCACTGTGACACACACACACAGCTATCTCTCACTCTGACACACACACACAGCTATCTCTCACTGTGACACACACACACACAGCTATCTCTCACTCTGACACACACACAGCTATCTCTCACTGTGACACACACACAGCTATCTCTCACTGTGACACACACACAGCTATCTCTCACTGTGACACACACACACACAGCTATCTCTCACTGTGAAACACACACAGCTATCTCTCACTGTGACACACACACACAGTTATCTCTCACTGTGACACACACACACAGCTATCTCTCACTGTGACACACACACAGCTTTCTCTCACTGTGACATACACACACACACAGCTATCTCTCACTGTGACACAAACACACAGCTATCTCTCACTGTGACACACACACAGCTATCTCTCACTGTGACACACACACAGCTATCTCTCACTGTGACACACACACAGCTTTCTCTCACTGTGACACACACACACACACACAGCTATCTCTCACTGTGACACACACACAGCTATCTCTCACTGTGACACACACACAGCTATCTCTCACTGTGACACACACACAGCTATCTCTCACTGTGACACACACACAGCTATCTCTCACTGTGACACACACACACAACTATCTCTCACTGTGACACACACACAGCTATCTCTCACTCTGACACACACACAGCTATCTCTCACTGTGACACACACACACACAGCTATCTCTCACTCTGACACACACACAGCTATCTCTCACTGTGACACACACACAGCTATCTCTCACTGTGACACACACACAGCTATCTCTCACTGTGACACACACACACACAGCTATCTCTCACTGTGACACACACACACAGCTATCTCTCACTGTGACACACACACACACACACACAGCTATCTCTCACTGTGACACACACACAGTTATCTCTCACTGTGACACACACACACAGCTATCTCTCACTGTGACACACACACAGCTTTCTCTCACTGTGACATACACACACACACAGCTATCTCTCACTGTGACACAAACACACAGCTATCTCTCACTGTGACACACACACAGCTATCTCTCACTGTGACACACACACAGCTATCTCTCACTGTGACACACACACAGCTTTCTCTCACTGTGACACACACACACACACACAGCTATCTCTCACTGTGACACACACACAGCTATCTCTCACTGTGACACACACACAGCTATCTCTCACTGTGACACACACACAGCTATCTCTCACTGTGACACACACACAGCTATCTCTCACTGTGACACACACACACAACTATCTCTCACTGTGACACACACACAACTATCTCTCCCTTTGACACAGACACACAGTTATCTCTCACTGTGACACACACATACAGCTATCTCTCACTGTGACACACACAGCTATCTCTCACTGTGACACACACACACAGCTATCTCTCACTGTGACACACATAGCTATCTCTCACTGTGACACACACATACACACACACAACTATCTCTCACTGTGACACACACACAGCTATCTCTCACTGTGACACACACACACACAAACAAACACAGGTATCTCTCACTGTGACACACACACACATCTATCTCTCACTGTGACACACACAGCTATCTCTCACTGTCTTACACACACAGCTATCTCTCACTGTGACACACACACACAACTATCTCTCACTGTGACACACACAGCTATCTCTCACTGTGACACACACACAGCTATCTCTCACTGTGACACACACACAGCTATCTCTCACTGTGACACACACACACACAGCTATCTCTCACTGTGACACACACACACAGCTATCTCTCACTGTGACACACACACAGCTATCTCTCACTGTGACACACACACAGCTTTCTCTCACTGTGACACACACACACACACAGCTATCTCTCACTGTGACACACACACACAGCTATCTCTCACTGTGACACACACACAGCTATCTCTCACTGTGACACACACACAGCTATCTCTCACTGTGACACACACACATCTATCTCACTGTGACACACACACACACACACACACACACACACACACAGCTATCTCTCGCTGTGACACACACACATCTATCTCACTGTGACACACACACACACACACACACACACACACACACACACAGTTCTCTCTCACTGTGACACACACACAGCTATCTCTCACTGTGACACACACACACACACACATAGCTATCTCTCACTGTGACACACACACATCTATCTCACTGTGACACACACACACACACACACACACACACACAGCTCTCTCTCACTGTGACACACACACAGCTATCTCTCACTGACACACACACACACACACAGCTATCTCTCACTGTGACACACACACACAGCTCTCTCTCACTGTGACACACACACAGCTATCTCTCACTGTGACACACACACACACACACAGCTATCTCTCACTGTGACACACACACACAGCTATCTCTCACTGTGACACACACACACAGCTATTTCTCACTGTGACACACACAGCTATCTCTCACTGTGACACACACATACACAGCTATCTCTCACTGTGACACACACACAGCTATCTCTCACTGTGACACACACACACAGCTCTCTCACTGTGACACACACACACACACACACACAGCTATCTCTCACTGTGACACACACACACAGCTATATCTCACTGTGACACACACACAGCTATCTCTCACTGTGACACACATAGCTATCTCTCACTGTGACACACACATACACACACACAACTATCTCTCACTGTGACACACACACAGCTATCTCTCACTGTGACACACACACACACACACAAACACAGGTATCTCTCACTGTGACACACACACACATCTATCTCTCACTGTGACACACACAGCTATCTCTCACTGTCTTACACACACAGCTATCTCTCACTGTGACACACACACACACAACTATCTCTCACTGTGACACACACAGCTATCTCTCACTGTGACACACACAGCTATCTCTCACTGTGACACACACACAGCTATCTCTCACTGTGACACACACACAGCTATCTCTCACTGTGACACACACACAGCTATCTCTCACTGTGAAACACACACAGCTATCTCACTGTGACACACACACAGCTATCTCTTACGGTGACACACACACACAGCTATCTCACTGTGACACACACAGCTATCTCTCACTGTGACACACACACACAGCTATCTCACTGTGACAAACACACACACTCACACAGCTATCTCTCACTGTGACACACACACACAGCTATCTCTCACTGTGACACACATAGCTATCTCTCACTGTGACACACACACACACACACACACACACAGCTATCTCTTACGGTGACACACACACACACACACACACAGCTATCTCACACTTTGACACACACACACACAGCTCTCTCTCACTGTGACACACACACAGCTATCTCTCACTGTGACACACACAAACAACTATCTCTCACTGTGACACACACACACAACTATCTCTCACTGTGACACACACACACAGCTATCTCTCACTGTGACACACACACACAACTATCTCACACTTTGACACACACACACAGCTCTCTCTCACTGTGACACACACACACACATAGCTATCTCTCACTGTGACACACACAAACAACTATCTCTCACTGTGACACACACACACAACTATCTCTCACTGTGACACACACACAGCTATCTCACTGTGACACACAGACACACACAGCTATCTCTCACTGTGACACACACACAGCTATCTCTCACTGTGACACACACACAGCTATCTCTCACTGTGACACACACAGCTATCTCTCACTGTGACACACAGACACACACAGATATTTCTCACTGTGACACACACACACACACAGCTATCTCTCACTGTGACACACACACACAGCTATCTCACTGTGACACACAGACACACACAGATATTTCTCACTGTGACACACACACACACAGCTATCTCTCACTGTGACACACACACACAGCTATCTCTCACTCTGACACACACAGCTCTCTTACTGTGACACACACACACAGCTATCTCTCACTGTGACACACACAGCTATCTCTCACTGTGACACACACACAGCTATCTCTCACTGTGACACACACAGCTATCTCTCACTGTCTTACACACACAGCTATCTCTTACTGTGACACACACACAGCTATCTCTCACTGTGACACACACACAGCTATCTCTCACTGTGACACACACACACACAGCTATCTCTCACTGTGACACACACACACAGCTATCTCTCACTGTGACACACACACACACACACAGCTATCTCTCACTGTGACACACACACAGTTATCTCTCACTGTGACACACACACACAGCTATCTCTCACTGTGACACACACACAGCTTTCTCTCACTGTGACATACACACACACACAGCTATCTCTCACTGTGACACAAACACACAGCTATCTCTCACTGTGACACACACACAGCTATCTCTCACTGTGACACACACACAGCTATCTCTCACTGTGACACACACACAGCTTTCTCTCACTGTGACACACACACACACACACAGCTATCTCTCACTGTGACACACACACAGCTATCTCTCACTGTGACACACACACAGCTATCTCTCACTGTGACACACACACAGCTATCTCTCACTGTGACACACACACAGCTATCTCTCACTGTGACACACACACACAACTATCTCTCACTGTGACACACACACAGCTATCTCTCCCTTTGACACACACACACAGTTATCTCTCACTGTGACACACACATACAGCTATCTCTCACTGTGACACACACAGCTATCTCTCACTGTGACACACACACACAGCTATCTCTCACTGTGACACACACACAGCTATCTCTCACTGTGACACACATAGCTATCTCTCACTGTGACACACACATACACACACACAACTATCTCTCACTGTGACACACACACAGCTATCTCTCACTGTGACACACACACACACAAACAAACACAGGTATCTCTCACTGTGACACACACACATCTATCTCTCACTGTGACACACACAGCTATCTCTCACTGTCTTACACACACAGCTATCTCTCACTGTGACACACACACACAACTATCTCTCACTGTGACACACACAGCTATCTCTCACTGTGACACACACACAGCTATCTCTCACTGTGACACACACACAGCTATCTCTCACTGTGACACACACACACACAGCTGTCTCTCACTGTGACACACACACACAGCTATCTCTCACTGTGACACACACACAGCTATCTCTCACTGTGACACACACACAGCTTTCTCTCACTGTGACACACACACACACACAGCTATCTCTCACTGTGACACACACACACAGCTATCTCTCACTGTGACACACACACAGCTATCTCTCACTGTGACACACACACAGCTATCTCTCACTGTGACACACACACATCTATCTCACTGTGACACACACACACACACACACACACACACAGCTATCTCTCGCTGTGACACACACACATCTATCTCACTGTGACACACACACACACACACACACACACACACACACACACACACACACACAGTTCTCTCTCACTGTGACACACACACAGCTATCTCTCACTGTGACACACACACACACACACACATAGCTATCTCTCACTGTGACACACACACATCTATCTCACTGTGACACACACACACACACACACACACACACACACACAGCTCTCTCTCACTGTGACACACACACAGCTATCTCTCACTGACACACACACACACACACAGCTATCTCTCACTGTGACACACACACACAGCTCTCTCTCACTGTGACACACACACAGCTATCTCTCACTGTGACACACACACACACACACAGCTATCTCTCACTGTGACACACACACACAGCTATCTCTCACTGTGACACACACACACAGCTATTTCTCACTGTGACACACACAGCTATCTCTCACTGTGACACACACATACACAGCTATCTCTCACTGTGACACACACACAGCTATCTCTCACTGTGACACACACACACAGCTCTCTCACTGTGACACACACACACACACACACACAGCAATCTCTCACTGTGACACACACACACAGCTATATCTCACTGTGACACACACACAGCTATCTCTCACTGTGACACACATAGCTATCTCTCACTGTGACACACACATACACACACACACAACTATCTCTCACTGTGACACACACACAGCTATCTCTCACTGTGACACACACACACACACACAAACACAGGTATCTCTCACTGTGACACACACACACATCTATCTCTCACTGTGACACACACAGCTATCTCTCACTGTCTTACACACACAGCTATCTCTCACTGTGACACACACACACACAACTATCTCTCACTGTGACACACACAGCTATCTCTCACTGTGACACACACAGCTATCTCTCACTGTGACACACACACAGCTATCTCTCACTGTGAAACACACACAGCTATCTCACTGTGACACACACACAGCTATCTCTTACGGTGACACACACACACAGCTATCTCACTGTGACACACACAGCTATCTCTCACTGTGACACACACACACACAGCTATCTCACTGTGACAAACACACACACTCACACAGCTATCTCTCACTGTGACACACACACACAGCTATCTCTCACTGTGACACACATAGCTATCTCTCACTGTGACACACACACACACACACACACACACAGCTATCTCTTACAGTGACACACACACACACACACACACAGCTATCTCACACTTTGACACACACACACACAGCTCTCTCTCACTGTGACACACACACAGCTATCTCTCACTGTGACACACACAAACAACTATCTCTCACTGTGACACACACACACAACTATCTCTCACTGTGACACACACACACAGCTATCTCTCACTGTGACACACACACACAACTATCTCACACTTTGACACACACACACAGCTCTCTCTCACTGTGACACACACACACACATAGCTATCTCTCACTGTGACACACACAAACAACTATCTCTCACTGTGACACACACACACAACTATCTCTCACTGTGACACACACACAGCTATCTCACTGTGACACACAGACACACACAGCTATCTCTCACTGTGACACACACACAGCTATCTCTCACTGTGACACACACACAGCTATCTCTCACTGTGACACACACAGCTATCTCTCACTGTGACACACAGACACACACAGATATTTCTCACTGTGACACACACACACACACAGCTATCTCTCACTGTGACACACACACACAGCTATCTCACTGTGACACACAGACACACACAGATATTTCTCACTGTGACACACACACACACAGCTATCTCTCACTGTGACACACACACACAGCTATCTCTCACTCTGACACACACAGCTCTCTTACTGTGACACACACACACAGCTATCTCTCACTGTGACACACACAGCTATCTCTCACTGTGACACACACACAGCTATCTCTCACTGTGACACACACAGCTATCTCTCACTGTCTTACACACACAGCTATCTCTTACTGTGACACACACACAGCTATCTCTCACTGTGACACACACATACACAGCTATCTCTCACTGTGACACACACACACACACAGCTATCTCTCACTGTGACACACACACAGCTATCTCTCACTGTCTTACACACACAGCTATCTCTTACTGTGACACACACACAGCTATCTCTCACTGTGACACACACACAGCTATCTCTCACTGTGACACACACATACACAGCTATCTCTCACTGTGACACACACACAGCTATCTCTCACTGTGACACACACACAGCTATCTCTCACTGTGACACACACACAGCTATCTCTCACTGTGACACACACAGCTATCTCTCACTGTCTTACACACACAGCTATCTCTTACTGTGACACACACACAGCTATCTCTCACTGTGACACATACATACACAGCTATCTCTCACTGTGACACACACACACACACAGCTATCTCACTGTGACACACACACACACACAGCTATCTCACTGTGACACACACACACACACAGCTATCTCTCACTGTGACACACACACAGCTATCTCTCACTGTCTTACACACACAGCTATCTCTTACTGTGACACACACACAGCTATCTCTCACTGTGACACACACACAGCTATCTGTCACTGTGACAGACACACACAGCTATCTCTCACTGTGACACACACACAGCTATCTCTCACTGTGACACACACACACACAGCTATCTCTCACTGTGACACACACACACAGCTATCTCTCACTGTGAGACACACACAGCTATCTCTCACTGTGACACACACACAGCTATCTCACTGTGACACACACACACACACAACTATCTCTCACTGTGACACACACACAGCTATCTCTCACTGTGACACACACACAGCTATCTCTCACTGTGACACACACACAACTATCTCTCACTGTGACACACACACACAGCTATCTCTCACTGTGACACACACACAGCTATCTCACTGTGACACACACACAACTATCTCTCACTGGGACACATACACACAGCTATCTCTCACTGTGACACACACACACAGCCATCTCTCACTGTGACACACACACAGCTATCTCTCACTGTGACACACACACACACACACACCTATCTCTCACTGTGACACACACACACACCTATCTCTCACTGTGACACACACACACAGCTATCTCTCACTGTGACACACACACACACAGCTATCTCTCACTGTGACACACACACAGCTATCACTTACTGTGACACACACACACACAGCCATCTCTCACTGTGACACACACACAGCTATCTCTCACTGTGACACACACACACACACACACACCTATCTCTCACTGTGACACACACACACACACCTATCTCTCACTGTGACACACACACACAGCTATCTCTCACTGTGACACACACACAGCTATCTCACTGTGACACACACACACAGCTATCTCTCACTGTGACACACACACACAGCTATCTCTCACTGTGATACACACACACAGCTATCTCTCATTGTGACACACACACAGCTATCTCTCACTGTGACACACACACACAGCTATCTCTCACTGTGACACACACACAGCTATCTCACTGTGACACACACACACACACAACTATCTCTCACTGTGACACACACACAGCTATCTCTCACTGTGACACACACACAGCTATCTCTCACTGTGACACACACACAACTATCTCTCACTGTGACACACACACACAGCTATCTCTCACTGTGACACACACACAGCTATCTCACTGTGACACACACACAACTATCTCACACTGGGACACATACACACAGCTATCTCTCACTGTGACACACACACACACACATCCATCTCTCACTGTGACACACACACAGCTATCTCTCACTGTGACACACACACACACACACACCTATCTCTCACTGTGACACACACACACACCTATCTCTCACTGTGACACACACACACAGCTATCTCTCACTGTGACACACACACACACAGCTATCTCTCACTGTGACACACACACAGCTATCACTTACTGTGACACACACACACACAGCCATCTCTCACTGTGACACACACACAGCTATCTCTCACTGTGACACACACACACACACACACACATATCTCTCACTGTGACACACACACACACACCTATCTCTCACTGTGACACACACACACAGCTATCTCTCACTGTGACACACACACAGCTATCTCACTGTGACACACACACACACAGCTATCTCTCACTGTGACAAACACACAGCTATCTCTCACTGTGATACACACACACAGCTATCTCTCATTGTGACACACACACAGCTATCTCTCACTGTGACACACACACACAGCTATCTCTCACTGTGACACACACACACAGCTATCTCTCACTGTGACACACACACAGCTATCTCTCACTCTGACACACACAGTTATCTCACTGTGACACACACACAAAGCTATCTCTCACTGTGACACACACACAGCTATCTCTCACTGTGACACACACACAGCTATCTCTCACTGTGACACACACACACACACACAGCTATCTCTCACTGTGACACACACACACACAGCTATCTCTCACTGTGACACACACACACACACAGCTATCTCTCACTGTGACACACACACACAGCTATCTCTCACTGTGACACACACACAGCTATCTCTCACTGTGAAACACACACAGCTATCTCTCACTGTGACACACACAAACACACACACAGCTATCTCTCACTGTGACACACACACACAGCTATCTCTCACTGTGGCACATACAGCTATCTCTCACTGTCTTACACACACAGCTATCTCTCACTGTGACACACACACACACACAACTATCTCTCACTATGACACACACACACACACACAGCTATCTCTCACTGTGAGACACACACACAGCTATCTCTCACTGTGACACACACACAGCTATCTCTCACTGTGACACACACACACAGCTATCTCTCACTGTGACACACACAGCTTTCTCTCACTGTGACACACACACACAGCTATCTCTCACTGTGACACACACACACAGCTATCTCTCACTCTGACACACACAGCTATCTCTCACTGTCTTACACACACAGCTATCTCTCACTGTGACACACACACACAACTATCTCTCACTGTGACACACACACACATACAGCTATCTCTCACTGTGAGACACACACACAGCTATCTGTCACTGTGACACACACACAGCTATCTCTCACTGTGACACACACACACAGCTATCTCTCACTGTGACACACACAGCTTTCTCTCACTGTGACACACACACACAGCTATCACTTACTGTGACACACACACACACAGCCATCTCTCACTGTGACACACACACAGCTATCTCTCACTGTGACACACACACACACACACACACACACACACCTATCTCTCACTGTGACACACACACGCACCTATCTCTCACTGTGACACACACACAGCTATCTCTCACTGTGACACACACACAGCTATCTCACTGTGACACACACACAGCTATCTCTCACTGTGACACACACACACAGCTATCTCTCACTGTGATACACACACACACAGCTATCTCTCATTGTGACACACACAGCTATCTCTCACTGTGACACACAGCTATCTCTCACTGTGACACACACACAGCTATCTCTCACTGTGACACACACACAGCTATCTCTCACTCTGACACACACAGCTATCTCACTGTGACACACACACAAAGCTATCTCTCACTGTGACACACACACAGCTATCTCTCACTGTGACACACACACAGCTATCTCTCACTGTGACACACACACACACACACACACAGCTATCTCTCACTGTGACACACACACACAGCTATTTCTCACTGTGACACACACACACACACAGCTATCTCTCACTGTGACACACAAACAGCTATCTCTCACTGTGAAACACACACAGCTATCTCTCACTGTGACACACACACACACACACAGCTATCTCTCACTGTGACACACACACACAGCTATCTCTCACTGTGACACATACAGCTATCTCTCACTGTCTTACACACACAGCTATCTCTCACTGTGACACACACACACAACTATCTCTCACTGTGACACACACACACACACACAGCTATCTCTCACTGTGAGACACACACACAGCTATCTCTCACTGTGACACACACACAGCTATCTCTCACTGTGACACACACACACAGCTATCTCTCACTGTGACACACACAGTTTTCACTCACTGTGACACACACACACAGCTATCTCTCACTGTGACACACACACACACAGCTATCTCTCACTCTGACACACACAGCTATCTTACTGTGACACACACACATAGCTATCTCTCACTGTGACATACACACAGCTATCTCTCACTGTGACACACACACAACTATCTCTCACTGTGACACACACACAGCTATCTCTCACTGTGACACACACACAGCTATCTCTCACTGTGACACACACACAACTATCTCTCACTGTCTTACACACACAGCTATCTCTCACTGTGACACACACACAGCTATCTCTCACTGTGACACACACACACACAGCTATCTCTCACTGTGACACACACACAGCTATCTCTCACTGTGACACACACACACAGCAATCTCTCACTGTGACACACACACAGCTATCTCTCACTGTGACACACACACAGCTATCTCTCACTGTGACACACACACAACTATCTCTCACTGTTACACACACACAGCTATCTCTCACTGTGACACACACACAGCTATCTCTCACTGTGACACACACACACACAGCTATCTCTCACTGTGACACACACACACAGCTATCTATCACTGTGACACACACACAGCTATCTCTCACTGTGACACACACACAGCTATCTCTCACTGTGACACACACACACACAGCTATCTCACTGTGATACACACACACAAACAGCTATCTCTCACTGTGACACACACAGCTATCTCACTGTGACACACACACACACACACAGCTATCTCTCACTGTGACACACACACACAGCTATCTCTCACTGTGATACACACACACACACAGCTATCTCTCACTGTGACACACACAGCTATCTCACTGTGACACACACACACAACTATCTCTCACTGTGACACACACACAGCTATCTCTCACTGTGACACACACACAGCTATCTCTCACTGTGACACACACGCACAGCTATCTCACTGTGACACACACGCACAGCTATCTCTCACTGTGACACACACACACAGCTATCTCACTGTGATACACACACACACACAGCTATCTCTCACTGTGACACACATACACAGCTATCTCACTGTGATACACACACACACACAGCTATCTCTCACTGTGACACACACACACAGCTATCTCTCACTCTGACACACACACAGCTATCTCTCACTGTGACACACACACACACAGCTATCTCTCACTCTGACACACACACAGCTATCTCTCACTGTGACACACACACAGCTATCTCTCACTGTGACACACACACAGCTATCTCTCACTGTGACACACACACACACAGCTATCTCTCACTGTGACACACACACACAGCTATCTCTCACTGTGACACACACACACAGTTATCTCTCACTGTGACACACACACACAGCTATCTCTCACTGTGACACACACACAGCTTTCTCTCACTGTGACATACACACACACACAGCTATCTCTCACTGTGACACAAACACACAGCTATCTCTCACTGTGACACACACACAGCTATCTCTCACTGTGACACACACACAGCTATCTCTCACTGTGACACACACACAGCTTTCTCTCACTGTGACACACACACACACAGCTATCTCTCACTGTGACACACACACACAGCTATCTCTCACTGTGACACACACACAGCTATCTCTCACTGTGACACACACACAGCTATCTCTCACTGTGACACACACACAGCTATCTCTCACTGTGACACACACACACACACACACACAGCTATCTCTCACTGTGACACACACACACACACACACACACAGCTATCTCTCACTGTGACACACACACAGCTATCTCTCACTGTGACACACACACGCAGCTATCTCTCACTGTGACACACACACAGCTATCTCTCGCTGTGACACACACAGCTATCTCTCACTGTGACACACACACATCTATCTCACTGTGACACACACACACTCACACACACACACACACACACACAGCTCTCTCTCACTGTGACACACACACACAGCTATCTCTCACTGTGACACACACACACACACACACAGCTATCTCTCACTGTGACACACACACACAGCTATCTCTCACTGTGACACACACACACAGCTATCTCTCACTGTGACACACACAGCTATCTCTCACTGTGACACACACATACACAGCTATCTCTCACTGTGACACACACACAGCTATCTCTCACTGTGACACACACACAGCTATCTCTCACTGTGACACACACACACACACACAGCTATCTCTCACTGTGACACACACACACAGCTATCTCTCACTGTGACACACACACAGCTATCTCTCACTGTGACACACATAGCTATCTCTCACTGTGACACACACATACACACACACAACTAGCTCTCACTGTGACACACACATACACAGCTATCTCCCACTGTGACACACACACAGCTATCTCTCACTGTGACACACACACACACACACACACACACACACACACACACACACACACACACACACACACACAGGTATCTCTCACTGTGACACACACACACACACACACACACCTATCTCTCACTGTGACACACACACACACAGCTATCTCACTGTGACACACACACAGCTATCTCTCACTGTGACACACACACACAGCTATCTCTCACTGTGATACACACACACACAGCTATCTCTCACTGTGACACACACAGCTATCTCTCACTGTGACACACACACACAGCTATCTCTCACTGTGACACACACACAGCTATCTCTCACTGTGACACACACACAGCTATCTCTCACTGTGACACACACAGCTATCTCTCACTCTGACACACACAGCTATCTCACTGTGACACACACACACAGCTATCTCTCACTGTGACACACACACAGCTATCTCTCACTGTGACACACACACAGCTATCTCTCACTGTGACACACACACACACAGCTATCTCTCACTGTGACACACACAGCTATCTCTCACTGTCTTACACACACAGCTATCTCTCACTGTGACACACACGCACACACACCTATCTCTCACTGTGACACACACAGCTATCTCACTGTGACACACACACAGCTATCTCTCACTGTGACACACACACACAGCTATCTCTCACTGTGACACACACACACAGCTATCTCTCACTGTGATACACACACACACAGCTATCTCTCACTGTGACACACACACAGCTATCTCTCACTGTGACACACACACACACACACACAGCTATCTCTCACTGTGACACACACACACAGCTATCTCTCACTGTGATACACACACACACAGCTATCTCTCACTGTGACACACACACAGCTATCTCTCACTGTGACACACACACACAGCTATCTCTCACTGTGACACACACACAGCTATCTCTCACTGTGACACACACACAGCTATCTCTCACTGTGACACACACACAGCTATCTCTCACTCTGACACACACATACACAGCTATCTCTCACTGTGACACACACACAGCTATCTCTCACTGTGACACACACACAGCTATCTCACTGTGACACACACACACAGCTATCTCTCACTGTGACACACACACAGCTATCTCTCACTGTGAAACACACACAGCTATCTCTCACTGTGACACACACACACACACAGCTATCTCTCACTGTGACACACACACAGCTATCTCTCACTGTGAAACACACACAGCTATCTCTCACTGTGATACACACACACAGCTATCTCTCACTGTGACACACACACAACTATCTCTCACTGTGACACACACACACACACACACAGCTATCTCTCACTGTGACACACACACAGCTATCTCTCACTGTGACACACACAGCTATCTCTCACTGTCTTACACACACAGCTATCTCTCACTGTGACACACACACACAACTATCTCTCACTGTGACACACACACACACACACAGCTATCTCTCACTGTGAGACACACACACAGCTATCTCTCACTGTGACACACACACAGCTATCTCTCACTGTGACACACACAGCTTTCTCTCACTGACACACACACAGCTATCTCTCACTGTGACACACACACACAGCTATCTCTCACTGTGACACACACACACACAGCTATCTCTCACTGTGACACACACACATAGCTATCTCTCACTGTGACATACACACAGCTATCTCTCACTGTGACACACACACAACTATCTCTCACTGTGACACACACACACAGCTATCTCTCACTGTGACACACACACAGCTATCTCTCACTGTGACACACACACAGCTATCTCTCACTGTGACACACACACAACTATCTCTCACTGTGACACACACACAACTATCTCTCACTGTGACACACACACAGCTATCTCTCACTGTGACACACACACAGCTATCTCTCACTGTGACACACACAGCTATCTCTCACTGTGACACACACACACAGCTATCTCTCACTGTGACACACACGCACTGCTATCTCACTGTGATACACACACACACAGCTATCTCTCACTGTGACACACACAGCTATCTCACTGTCACACACACACACAACTATCTCTCACTGTGACACACACACACAGCTATCTCTCACTGTGACACACACACAGCTATCTCTCACTGTGACACACACGCACAGCTATCTCACTGTGACACACACGCACAGCTATCTCTCACTGTGACACACACACACAGCTATCTCACTGTGACACACACAGCTATCTCTCACTGTGACACACACACACACACACACACAGCTATCTCTCACTGTGACACACACATCTATCTCACTGTGACACACACACAGCTATCTCTCACTGTGACACACACACAGCTATCTCTCACTGTGACACACACGCACAGCTATCTCACTGTGATACACACACACACAGCTATCTCTCACTGTGACACACACAGCTATCTCACTGTGACACACACACACAACTATCTCTCACTGTGACACACACACACAGCTATCTCTCACTGTGACACACACACAGCTATCTCTCACTGTGACACACACGCACAGCTATCTCACTGTGACACACACGCACAGCTATCTCTCACTGTGACACACACACACAGCTATCTCACTGTGACACACACAGCTCTCTCTCACTGTGACACACAGCTATCTCTCACTGTGACACACACACATCTATCTCTCACTGTGACACACACACACACACAGCTATCTCTCACCTGTGACACACACACACAGCTATCTCTCACTGTGACACACACACACAGCTATCTCTCACTGTGACACACACAGCTATCTCTCACTGTGACACACACACACAGCTATCTCTCACTGTGACACACACACAGCTATCTCTCACTGTGACACACATAGCTATCTCTCACTGTGACACACACATACACACAACTATCTCTCACTGTGACACACACATACACAGCTATCTCTCACTGTGACACACACACAGCTATCTCTCACTGTGACACACACACACACACACACACACACACACAGCTATCTCTCACTGTGACACACACACACACACACAGCTATCTCTCACTGTGACACACACACACAGCTATCTCTCACTGTGACACACACATCTATCTCTCACTGTGACACACACAGCTATCTCTCACTGTCTTACACACACAGCTATCTCCCACTGTGACACACACACACAACTATCTCTCACTGTGACACACACAGCTATCTCTCACTGTGACACACACACAGCTATCTCTCACTGTGACACACACACAGCTATCTCACTGTGACACACACACAACTATCTCTCACTGTGACACACACACAGCTATCTCTCACTGTGACACACACACACAACTATCTCTCACTGTGACACACACAGCTATCTCTCACTGTGACACACACACAGCTATCTCTTACGGTGAAACACACACAGCTATCTCTCACTGTTACACACACACACAGCTATCTCACTGTGACACACACAGCTATCTCTCACTGTGACACACACACACAGCTATCTCTCACTGTGACACACACACACAGCTCTCTCACTGTGACACACACACACACACACACACAGCTATCTCTCACTGTGAGACACATAGCTATCTCTCACTGTGACACACACACACACAGCTATCTCTTACGGTGACACACACACACACACACACACAGCTATCTCACACTTTGACACACACACACACACACAGCTCTCTCTCACTGTGACACACACACAGCTATCTCTCACTGTGACACACACAAACAACTATCTCTCACTGTGACACACACACACAACTATCTCTCACTGTGACACACACACACACACACAGCTATCTCTCACTGTGACACACACACAACTATCTCACACTTTGACACACACACACAGCTCTCTCTCACTGTGACACACACACACAGCTATCTCTCACTGTGACACACACAAACAACTATCTCTCACTGTGACACACACACACACAACTATCTCTCACTGTGACACACACACAGCTATCTCTCACTGTGACACACACACACAGCTATCTCTCACTGTGACACACACACAGCTATCTCTCACTGTGACACACACACACACAGCGATCTCACTGTGACACACAGACACACACAGATATTTCTCACTGTGACACACACACACACAGCTATCTCTCACTGTGACACACACACACAGCTATCTCTCACTGTGACACACACACAGCTATCTCTCACTGTGACACACACACAGCTATCTCTCACTGTGACACACACACAGCTATCTCTCACTGTGACACACACATACACAGCTATCTCTCACTGTGACACACACACACAGCTATCTCACTGTGACACACACACACACACAGCTATCTCTCACTGTGACACACACACAGCTATCTCTCACTGTCTTACACACACAGCTATCTCTTACTGTGACACACACACAGCTATCTCTCACTGTGACACACACACACAGCTATCTGTCACTGTGACACACACACACAGCTATCTCTCACTGTGACACACACACACAGCTATCTCTCACTGTCTTACACACACAGCTATCTCACTGTGACACACACACAACTATCTCTCACTGTGACACACACACACAGCTATCTCTCACTGTGACACACACACAGCTATCTCTCACTGTGACACACACACAGCTATCTCTCACTCTGACACACACAGCTATCTCACTGTGACACACACACACACACACACAGCTATCTCTTACTGTGACACACACACAGCTATCTCTCACTGTGACACACACAGCTATCTCTCACTGTGACACACACACACACAGCTATCTCTCACTGTGACACACACACACACAGCTATCTCTCACTGTGACACACACACAACTATCTCTCACTGTGACACACACACACACACACAGCTATCTCTCACTGTGACACACACACAGCTATCTCTCACTGTGACACACACAGCTATCTCTCACTGTCTTACACACACAGCTATCTCTCACTGTGACACACACACACAACTATCTCTCACTGTGACACACACACAGCTATCTCTCACTGTGACACACACACAGCTATCTCTCACTGTGAGACACACACACAGCTATCTCTCACGGTGACACACACACACAGCTATCTCTCACTGTGACACACACAGCTATCTCTCACTGTGACACACACACAGCTATCTCTCACTGTGACACACACACAGCTATCTCTCACTGTGACACACACACAGCTATCTCTCACTGTGACACACACACACACAGCTATTTCTCACTGTGACACACACACACAGCTATCTATCACTGTGACACACACACAGCTATCTCTCACTGTGACACACACACAGCTATCTCTCACTGTGACACACACACACACAGCTATCTCTCACTGTGACACACACACAGCTATCTCTCACTGTGACACACACACAGCTATCTCTCACTGTGAGACACACACACAGCTATCTCTCACGGTGACACACACACACAGCTATCTCTCACTGTGACACACACAGCTATCTCTCACTGTGACACACACACACACAGCTATTTCTCACTGTGACACACACACACAGCTATCTCTCACTGTGACACACACACACAGCTATCTCTCACTGTGACACACACACAGCTATCTCTCACTGTGACACACACACAGCTATCTCTCACTGTGACACACACAGCTATCTCTCACTGTGACACACACACACAACTATCTCTCACTTGTGACACACACACACAACTATCTCTCACTTGTGACACACACATACAGCTATCTCACACTGTGACACACAAACACAGCTATCTCTCACTGTGACACACACATACAGCTATCTCTCACTGTGACACACACAGCTATCTCTCACTGTGACACACGCACAGCTATCTCTCACTATGACACACACCCACAGACAACTATCTCTCGCTGTGACACACACACACACAGCTATCTCTCACACACACACACACAACTATCTCTCGCTGTGACACACACACACACAGCAAATCTCTCACTGTGACACACACACACAGCTATCTCTCACTGTGACACACACAGCTATCTCTCACTGTGACACACACACACAGCTATCTCACTGTGACACACACAGCTATCTCTCACTGTGACACACACACACACACACACACAGCTATCTCTCACTGTGACACACACATCTATCTCACTGTGACACACACACAGCTATCTCTCACTGTGACACACACACAGCTATCTCTCACTGTGACACACACGCACAGCTATCTCACTGTGATACACACACACACAGCTATCTCTCACTGTGACACACACAGCTATCTCACTGTGACACACACACACAACTATCTCTCACTGTGACACACACACACAGCTATCTCTCACTGTGACACACACACAGCTATCTCTCACTGTGACACACACGCACAGCTATCTCACTGTGACACACACGCACAGCTATCTCTCACTGTGACACACACACACAGCTATCTCACTGTGACACACACAGCTCTCTCTCACTGTGACACACAGCTATCTCTCACTGTGACACACACACATCTATCTCTCACTGTGACACACACACACACACACAGCTATCTCTCACCTGTGACACACACACACAGCTATATCTCACTGTGACACACACACACAGCTATCTCTCACTGTGACACACACAGCTATCTCTCACTGTGACACACACACACACAGCTATCTCTCACTGTGACACACACACAGCTATCTCTCACTGTGACACACATAGCTATCTCTCACTGTGACACACACATACACACAACTATCTCTCACTGTGACACACACATACACAGCTATCTCTCACTGTGACACACACACAGCTATCTCTCACTGTGACACACACACACACACACACACACACACAGCTATCTCTCACTGTGACACACACACACACACACAGCTATCTCTCACTGTGACACACACACACAGCTATCTCTCACTGTGACACACACATCTATCTCTCACTGTGACACACACAGCTATCTCTCACTGTCTTACACACACAGCTATCTCCCACTGTGACACACACACACAACTATCTCTCACTGTGACACACACAGCTATCTCTCACTGTGACACACACACAGCTATCTCTCACTGTGACACACACACAGCTATCTCACTGTGACACACACACAACTATCTCTCACTGTGACACACACACAGCTATCTCTCACTGTGACACACACACACAACTATCTCTCACTGTGACACACACAGCTATCTCTCACTGTGACACACACACAGCTATCTCTTACGGTGAAACACACACAGCTATCTCTCACTGTTACACACACACACAGCTATCTCACTGTGACACACACAGCTATCTCTCACTGTGACACACACACACAGCTATCTCTCACTGTGACACACACACACAGCTCTCTCACTGTGACACACACACACACACACACACAGCTATCTCTCACTGTGAGACACATAGCTATCTCTCACTGTGACACACACACACACAGCTATCTCTTACGGTGACACACACACACACACACACACAGCTATCTCACACTTTGACACACACACACACACACACAGCTCTCTCTCACTGTGACACACACACAGCTATCTCTCACTGTGACACACACAAACAACTATCTCTCACTGTGACACACACACACAACTATCTCTCACTGTGACACACACACACACACACAGCTATCTCTCACTGTGACACACACACAACTATCTCACACTTTGACACACACACACAGCTCTCTCTCACTGTGACACACACACACAGCTATCTCTCACTGTGACACACACAAACAACTATCTCTCACTGTGACACACACACACACAACTATCTCTCACTGTGACACACACACAGCTATCTCTCACTGTGACACACACACACAGCTATCTCTCACTGTGACACACACACAGCTATCTCTCACTGTGACACACACACACACAGCGATCTCACTGTGACACACAGACACACACAGATATTTCTCACTGTGACACACACACACACAGCTATCTCTCACTGTGACACACACACACAGCTATCTCTCACTGTGACACACACACAGCTATCTCTCACTGTGACACACACACAGCTATCTCTCACTGTGACACACACACAGCTATCTCTCACTGTGACACACACATACACAGCTATCTCTCACTGTGACACACACACACAGCTATCTCACTGTGACACACACACACACACAGCTATCTCTCACTGTGACACACACACAGCTATCTCTCACTGTCTTACACACACAGCTATCTCTTACTGTGACACACACACAGCTATCTCTCACTGTGACACACACACACAGCTATCTGTCACTGTGACACACACACACAGCTATCTCTCACTGTGACACACACACACAGCTATCTCTCACTGTCTTACACACACAGCTATCTCACTGTGACACACACACAACTATCTCTCACTGTGACACACACACACAGCTATCTCTCACTGTGACACACACACAGCTATCTCTCACTGTGACACACACACAGCTATCTCTCACTCTGACACACACAGCTATCTCACTGTGACACACACACACACACACACACAGCTATCTCTTACTGTGACACACACACAGCTATCTCTCACTGTGACACACACAGCTATCTCTCACTGTGACACACACACACACAGCTATCTCTCACTGTGACACACACACACACAGCTATCTCTCACTGTGACACACACACAACTATCTCTCACTGTGACACACACACACACACACAGCTATCTCTCACTGTGACACACACACAGCTATCTCTCACTGTGACACACACAGCTATCTCTCACTGTCTTACACACACAGCTATCTCTCACTGTGACACACACACACAACTATCTCTCACTGTGACACACACACAGCTATCTCTCACTGTGACACACACACAGCTATCTCTCACTGTGAGACACACACACAGCTATCTCTCACGGTGACACACACACACAGCTATCTCTCACTGTGACACACACAGCTATCTCTCACTGTGACACACACACAGCTATCTCTCACTGTGACACACACACAGCTATCTCTCACTGTGACACACACACAGCTATCTCTCACTGTGACACACACACACACAGCTATTTCTCACTGTGACACACACACACAGCTATCTATCACTGTGACACACACACAGCTATCTCTCACTGTGACACACACACAGCTATCTCTCACTGTGACACACACACACACAGCTATCTCTCACTGTGACACACACACAGCTATCTCTCACTGTGACACACACACAGCTATCTCTCACTGTGAGACACACACACAGCTATCTCTCACGGTGACACACACACACAGCTATCTCTCACTGTGACACACACAGCTATCTCTCACTGTGACACACACACACACAGCTATTTCTCACTGTGACACACACACACAGCTATCTCTCACTGTGACACACACACACAGCTATCTCTCACTGTGACACACACACAGCTATCTCTCACTGTGACACACACACAGCTATCTCTCACTGTGACACACACAGCTATCTCTCACTGTGACACACACACACAACTATCTCTCACTTGTGACACACACACACAACTATCTCTCACTTGTGACACACACATACAGCTATCTCACACTGTGACACACAAACACAGCTATCTCTCACTGTGACACACACATACAGCTATCTCTCACTGTGACACACACAGCTATCTCTCACTGTGACACACACCCACAGACAACTATCTCTCGCTGTGACACACACACACACAGCTATCTCTCACACACACACACACAACTATCTCTCGCTGTGACACACACACACACAGCAAATCTCTCACTGTGACACACACACACAGCTATCTCTCACTGTGACACACACAGCTATCTCTCACTGTGACACACACACACAGCTATCTCTCACTGTGACAAACACAGCTATCTCTCACTGTGACACACACACACAGCTATCTCTCACTGTGACACACACACAGCTATCTCTCACTGTGACACACACACACAACTATCTCTCACTTGTGACACACACATACAGCTATCTCTCACTATGACACACACACACACACAACTATCTCTCGCTGTGACACACACAGCTATCTCTCACTGTGACACACACACACAGCTCTCTCTCACTGTGACACACACACAGCTATCTCTCACTGTGACACACACATACACAGCTATCTCTCACTGTGACACACACACAGCTATCTCTCACTGTGACACACACACACAGCTATCTCTCACTGTGACACACACAGCTATCTCTCACTGTGACACACACACACAGCTATCTCTCACTGTGACACACACACACAGCTATCTCTCACTGTGACACACACAGCTATCTCTCACTGTGACACACATAGCTATCTCTCACTGTGACACACACATACACAGCTATCTCTCACTGTGACACCCATACAGCTATCTCTCACTGTGACACACACACAGCTCTCTCACTGTGACACACACACACACACACAGCTATCTCTCACTGTGACACACACACACACACACACAGGTATCTCTCACTGTGACACACACACACAGCTATCTCTCACTGTGACACACACAGCTATCTCTCACTGTGACACACACAGCTATCTCTCACTGTGACACACACAGCTATCTCTCACTGTGACACACACAGCTATCTCTCACTGTGACACACACAGCTATCTCTCACTGTGACACACACACACACACAGCTATCTCTCACTGTGACACACACACACAGCTATCCCTCACTGTGACACACACACACACACACAGCTATCTCTCACTGTGACACACACACACACACACAGCTATCTCTCACTGTGACACACACACACACACACAGCTATCTCTCACTGTGACACACACAAGACACACAGCTATCTTTCACTGTGACACACACAGCTATCTCTCACTGTGACACACACACATCTATCTCACTGTGACACACACACACAGATATATCAGGGGAATTAAAAATGAAATCAAATTTAGATAGTGGCAAAACTGTTCACAATCTAGCCCCACATTGTGTAACACGCCCTGCAGGTAAGGCTGACACACATTGTGTAACACTCCCTGCAGGTAAGACTGACACACATTGTCTAACACGCCCTGCAGGTAAGGCTGACACACATTGTCTAACACACCGTGCAGGTAAGGCTGACACACATTGTCTAACACACCGTGCAGGTAAGGCTGACACACATTGTGTAACACTCCCTGCAGGTAAGACTGACACACATTGTCTAATACGCCCTGCAGGTAAGGCTGACACACATTGTGTAACACGCCCTGCAGGTAAGGCTGACACACATTGTGTAACACGCCCTGCAGGTAAGGCTGACACACATTGTCTAACACGCCCTGCAGGTAAGGCTGACACACATTGTCTAACACACCGTGCAGGTAAGGCTGACACACATTGTCTAACACACCGTGCAGGTAAGGCTGACACACATTGTCTAACACACCCTGCAGGTAAGGCTGACACACATTGTCTAACACGCCATGCAGGTAAGGCTGACACACATTGTCTAACATGCCCTGCAGGTAAGGCTGACACACATTGTGTAACACACCGTGCAGGTAAGGCTGACACACATTGTCTAACACGCCCTGCAGGTAAGACTGACACACATTGTCTAATACGCCCTGCAGGTAAGGCTGACACACATTGTGTAACACGCCCTGCAGGTAAAGCTGACACACATTGTGTAACACGCCCTGCAGGTAAGGCTGACACACATTGTCTAACACGCCCTGCAGGTAAGGCTGACACACATTGTCTAACACACCATGCAGGTAAGGCTGACACACATTGTGTAACACGCCCTGCAGGTAAGGCTGACACACATTGTCTAACACACCATGCAGGTAAGGCTGACACACATTGTGTAACACACCCTGCAGGTAAGGCTGACACACATTGTCTAACACACCCTGCAGTTAAGGCTGACACACATTGTCTGACACGCCCTGCAGGTAAGGCTGACACACATTGTCTAACACACCATGCAGGTAAGGCTGACACACATTGTGTAACATGCCCTGCAGGTAAGGCTGACATACATTGTCTAACATACCATGCAGGTAAGGCTGACACACATTGTGTAACACGCCCTGCAGGTAAGGCTGACACACATTGTCTAACACACCCTGCAGGTAAGGCTGACACACATTGTCTTACACTCCCTGCAGGTAAGGCTGACACACATTGTCTAATACGCCCTGCAGGTAAGGCTGACACACATTGTGTAACACGCCCTGCGGGTAAGGCTGACACACACGCCCTGCAGGTAAGGCTGACACACATTGTCTAACACGCCCTGCAGGTAAGGCTGACACACATTGTCTAACACACCGTGCAGGTAAGGCTGACACACATTGTCTAACACACCGTGCAGGTAAGGCTGACACACATTGTCTAACACACCCTGCAGGTAAGGCTGACACACATTGTCTAACACGCCATGCAGGTAAGGCTGACACACATTGTCTAACATGCCCTGCAGGTAAGTCTGACACACATTGTGTAACACACCGTGCAGGTAAGGCTGACACACATTGTCTAACACGCCCTGCAGGTAAGACTGACACACATTGTCTAATACGCCCTGCAGGTAAGGCTGACACACATTGTGTAACACGCCCTGCAGGTAAAGCTGACACACATTGTGTAACACGCCCTGCAGGTAAGGCTGACACACATTGTCTAACACGCCCTGCAGGTAAGGCTGACACACATTGTCTAACACACCATGCAGGTAAGGCTGACACACATTGTGTAACACGCCCTGCAGGTAAGGCTGACACACATTGTCTAACACACCATGCAGGTAAGGCTGACACACATTGTGTAACACGCCCTGCAGGTAAGGCTGACACACATTGTCTAACACACCCTGCAGTTAAGGCTGACACACATTGTCTAACACGCCCTGCAGGTAAGGCTGACACATATTGTCTAACACACCATGCAGGTAAGGCTGACACACATTGTGTAACATGCCCTGCAGGTAAGGCTGACACACATTGTCTAACACACCATGCAGGTAAGGCTGACACACATTGTGTAACACGCCCTGCAGGTAAGGCTGACACACATTGTCTAACACACCCTGCAGGTAAGGCTGACACACATTGTCTAACACTCCCTGCAGGTAAGGCTGACACACATTGTCTAACACACCATGCAGGTAAGGCTGACACACATTGTCTAATACACCGTGCAGGTAAGGCTGACACACATTGTCTAACACGCCCTGCAGGTAAGGCTGACACACATTGTCTAACATGCCCTGCAGGTAAGGCTGACACACATTGTCTAACACACCGTGCAGGTAAGGCTGACACACATTGTCTAACACACCCTGCAGGTAAGACTGACACACATTGTCTAATACGCCCTGCAGGTAAGGCTGACACACATTGTGTAACACGCCCTGCAGGTAAGGCTGACACACATTGTGTAACACGCCCTGCAGGTAAGGCTGACACACATTGTCTAACACACCCTGCAGTTAAGGCTGACACACATTGTCTAACACACCGTGCAGGTAAGGCTGACACACATTGTCTAACACGCCCTGCAGGTAAGGCTGACACACATTGTCTAACACACCATGCAGGTAAGGCTGACACACATTGTGTAACACGCCCTGCAGGTAAGGCTGACACACATTGTGTAACATGCCCTGCAGGTAAGGCTGACACACATTGTCTAACACACCATGCAGGTAAGGCTGACACACATTGTGTAACACGCCCTGCAGGTAAGGCTGACACACATTGTCTAACACACCCTGCAGGTAAGGCTGACACACATTGTCTAACACTCCCTGCAGGTAAGGCTGACACACATTGTCTAATACGCCCTGCAGGTAAGGCTGACACACATTGTGTAACACGCCCTGCAGGTAAGGCTGACACACACGCCCTGCAGGTAAGGCTGACACACATTGTCTAACACGCCCTGCAGGTAAGGCTGACACACATTGTCTAACACACCGTGCAGGTAAGGCTGACACACATTGTCTAACACACCGTGCAGGTAAGGCTGACACACATTGTCTAACACACCCTGCAGGTAAGGCTGACACACATTGTCTAACACGCCATGCAGGTAAGGCTGACACACATTGTCTAACAAGCCCTGCAGGTAAGGCTGACACACATTGTGTAACACACCGTGCAGGTAAGGCTGACACACATTGTCTAACACGCCCTGCAGGTAAGACTGACACACATTGTCTAATACGCCCTGCAGGTAAGGCTGACACACATTGTGTAACACGCCCTGCAGGTAAAGCTGACACACATTGTGTAACACGCCCTGCAGGTAAGGCTGACACACATTGTCTAACACACCATGCAGGTAAGGCTGACACACATTGTGTAACACGCCCTGCAGGTAAGGCTGACACACATTGTCTAATACACCCTGCAGGTAAGGCTGACACACATTGTGTAACATGCCCTGCAGGTAAGGCTGACACACATTGTGTAACACGCCCTGCAGGTAAGGCTGACACACATTGTCTAACACACCCTGCAGTTAAGGCTGACACACATTGTCTAACACACCGTGCAGGTAAGGCTGACACACATTGTCTAACACACCCTGCAGGTAAGGCTGACACACATTGTCTAACACGCCATGCAGGTAAGGCTGACACACATTGTCTAACATGCCCTGCAGGTAAGGCTGACACACATTGTGTAACACACCGTGCAGGTAAGGCTGACACACATTGTCTAACACGCCCTGCAGGTAAGACTGACACACATTGTCTAATATGCCCTGCAGGTAAGGCTGACACACATTGTGTAACACGCCCTGCAGGTAAGGCTGACACACATTGTGTAACACGCCCTGCAGGTAAGGCTGACACACATTGTCTAACACGCCCTGCAGGTAAGGCTGACACACATTGTGTAACACGCCCTGCAGGTAAGGCTGACACACATTGTCTAACACACCCTGCAGGTAAGGCTGACACACATTGTCTAACACTCCCTGCAGGTAAGGCTGACACACATTGTCTAATACACCGTGCAGGTAAGGCTGACACACATTGTCTAACACGCCCTGCAGGTAAGGCTGACACACATTGTCTAACATGCCCTGCAGGTAAGGCTGACACACATTGTCTAACACACCGTGCAGGTAAGGCTGACACACATTGTCTAACACACCGTGCAGGTAAGGCTGACACACATTGTCTAACACACCCTGCAGGTAAGACTGACACACATTGTCTAATACGCCCTGCAGGTAAGGCTGACACACATTGTGTAACACGCCCTGCAGGTAAGGCTGACACACATTGTGTAACACGCCCTGCAGGTAAGGCTGACACACATTGTCTAACATGCCCTGCAGTTAAGGCTGACACACATTGTCTAACATGCCCTGCAGGTAAGGCTGACACACATTGTCTAACACACCATGCAGGTAAGGCTGACACACATTGTCTAACACACCATGCAGGTAAGGCTGACACACATTGTGTAACACGCCCTGCAGGTAAGGCTGACACACATTGTCTAACACACCCTGCAGGTAAGGCTGACACACATTGTCTAACACACCCTGCAGGTAAGGCTGACACACATTGTCTAACACTCCCTGCAGGTAAGGCTGACACACATTGTCTAACACACCATGCAGGTAAGGCTGACACACATTGTCTAACACGCCATGCAGGTAAGGCTGACACACATTGTCTAATACGCCCTGCAGGTAAGGCTGACACACATTGTGTAACACGCCCTGCAGGTAAGGCTGACACACATTGTCTAACATGCCCTGCAGGTAAGGCTGACACACATTGTGTAACACACCGTGCAGGTAAGGCTGACACACATTGTCTAACACGCCCTGCAGGTAAGACTGACACACATTGTCTAATACGCCCTGCAGGTAAGGCTGACACACATTGTGTAACACGCCCTGCAGGTAAGGCTGACACACATTGTGTAACACGCCCTGCAGGTAAGGCTGACACACATTCTCTAACACACCGTACAGGTAAGGCTGACACACATTGTCTAACACGCCCTGCAGGTAAGGCTGACACACATTGTGTAACCCGCCCTGCAGGTAAGGCTGACACACATTGTCTAACACACCCTGCAGGTAAGGCTGACACACATTGTCTAACACACCATGCAGGTAAGGCTCACACACATTGTCTAACACGCCCTGCAGGTAAGGCTAACACACATTGTCTAACACGCCCTGCAGGTAAGGCTGACACACATTGTCTAACACGCCCTGCAGGTAAGGCTGACACACATTGTCTAACACACCCTGCAGGTAAGGCTGACACACATTGTCTAACACACCCTGCAGGTAAGGCTGACACACATTGTCTAACACACCATGCAGGTAAGGCTGACACACATTGTGTAACACGCCCTGCAGGTAAGGCTGACACACATTGTCTAACACACCATGCAGGTAAGGCTGACACACATTGTGTAACACGCCCTGCAGGTAAGGCTGACACACATTGTCTAACACACCCTGCAGGTAAGGCTGACACACATTGTCTAACACTCCCTGCAGGTAAGGCTGACACACATTGTCTAACACACCATGCAGGTAAGGCTGACACACATTGTCTAATACACCGTGCAGGTAAGGCTGACACACATTGTCTAACACGCCCTGCAGGTAAGGCTGACACACATTGTCTAACACACCGTGCAGGTAAGGCTGACACACATTGTCTAACACACCGTGCAGGTAAGGCTGACACACATTGTCTAACACACCCTGCAGGTAAGGCTGACACACATTGTCTAACACGCCATGCAGGTAAGGCTGACACACATTGTCTAATACGCCCTGCAGGTAAGGCTGACACACATTGTGTAACACGCCCTGCAGGTAAGGCTGACACACATTGTCTAACATGCCCTGCAGGTAAGGCTGACACACATTGTGTTACACACCGTGCAGGTAAGGCTGACACACATTGTCTAACACGCCCTGCAGGTAAGACTGACACACATTGTCTAATACGCCCTGCAGGTAAGGCTGACACACATTGTGTAACACGCCCTGCAGGTAAGGCTGACACACATTGTGTAACACGCCCTGCAGGTAAGGCTGACACACATTCTCTAACACACCGTACAGGTAAGGCTGACACACATTGTCTAACACGCCCTGCAGGTAAGGCTGACACACATTGTGTAACCCGCCCTGAAGGTAAGGCTGACACACATTGTCTAACACACCCTGCAGGTAAGGCTGACACACATTGTCTAACACACCATGCAGGTAAGGCTGACACACATTGTGTAACACGCCCTGCAGGTAAGGCTGACACACATTGTCTAACACACCCTGCAGGTAAGGCTGACACACATTGTCTAACACGCCCTGCAGGTAAGGCTGACACACATTGTCTAACACACCCTGCAGGTAAGGCTGACACACATTGTCTAACACACCATGCAGGTAAGGCAGACACACATTGTCTAACACGCCCTGCAGGTAAGGCTGACACACATTGTCTAACACGCCCTGCAGGTAAGGCTGACACACATTGTCTAACACACCATGCAGGTAAGGCTGACACACATTGTCTAACACACCCTGCAGGTAAGGCTGACACACATTGTCTAACACACCATGCAGGTAAGGCTGACACACATTGTCTAACACACCCTGCAGGTAAGGCTGACACACATTGTGTAACACGCCCTGCAGGTAAGGCTGACACACATTGTCTAACACGCCCTGCAGGTAAGGCTGACAAACATTGTCTAACACACCCTGCAGGTAAGGCTGACACACATTGTCTAACACGCCCTGCAGGTAAGGCTGACACACATTGTCTAACACACCATGCAGGTAAGGCTGACACACATTGTGTAACACGCCCTGCAGGTAAGGCTGACACACATTGTGTAACACTCCCTGCAGGTAAGACTGACACACATTGTCTAATACGCCCTGCAGGTAAGGCTGACACACATTGTGTAACACGCCCTGCAGGTAAGGCTGACACACATTGTGTAACACGCCCTGCAGGTAAGGCTGACACACATTGTCTAACACACCATGCAGGTAAGGCTGACACACATTGTGTAACACGCCCTGCAGGTAAGGCTGACACACATTGTCTAACACACCATGCAGGTAAGGCTGACACACATTGTGTAACACGCCCTGCAGGTAAGGCTGACACACATTGTCTAACACACCCTGCAGGTAAGGCTGACACACATTGTCTAACACGCCCTGCAGGTAAGGCTGACACACATTGTCTAACACACCCTGCAGGTAAGGCTGACACACATTGTCTAACACACCATGCAGGTAAGGCAGACACACATTGTCTAACACGCCCTGCAGGTAAGGCTGACACACATTGTCTAACACGCCCTGCAGGTAAGGCTGACACACATTGTCTAACACACCATGCAGGTAAGGCTGACACACATTGTCTAACACACCCTGCAGGTAAGGCTGACACACATTGTCTAACACACCATGCAGGTAAGGCTGACACACATTGTCTAACACACCCTGCAGGTAAGGCTGACACACATTGTGTAACACGCCCTGCAGGTAAGGCTGACACACATTGTCTAACACGCCCTGCAGGTAAGGCTGACAAACATTGTCTAACACACCCTGCAGGTAAGGCTGACACACATTGTCTAACACGCCCTGCAGGTAAGGCTGACACACATTGTCTAACACACCATGCAGGTAAGGCTGACACACATTGTGTAACACGCCCTGCAGGTAAGGCTGACACACATTGTGTAACACTCCCTGCAGGTAAGACTGACACACATTGTCTAATACGCCCTGCAGGTAAGGCTGACACACATTGTGTAACACGCCCTGCAGGTAAGGCTGACACACATTGTGTAACACGCCCTGCAGGTAAGGCTGACACACATTGTCTAACACACCATGCAGGTAAGGCTGACACACATTGTGTAACACGCCCTGCAGGTAAGGCTGACACACATTGTCTAACACACCATGCAGGTAAGGCTGACACACATTGTGTAACACGCCCTGCAGGTAAGGCTGACACACATTGTCTAACACACCCTGCAGTTAAGGCTGACACACATTGTCTAACATGCCCTGCAGGTAAGGCTGACACACATTGTCTAACACACCATGCAGGTAAGGCTGACACACATTGTGTAACATGCCCTGCAGGTAAGGCTGACACACATTGTCTAACACACCATGCAGGTAAGGCTGACACACATTGTGTAACACGCCCTGCAGGTAAAGCTGACACACATTGTCTAACACACCCTGCAGGTAAGGCTGACACACATTGTCTAACACTCTTTGCAGGTAAGGCTGACACACATTGTCTAACACACCATGCAGGTAAGGCTGACACACATTGTCTAATACACCGTGCAGGTAAGGCTGACACACATTGTCTAACACGCCCTGCAGGTAAGGCTGACACACATTGTCTAACACACCGTGCAGGTAAGGCTGACACACATTGTCTAACACACCGTGCAGGTAAGGCTGACACACATTGTCTAACACACCGTGCAGGTAAGGCTGACACACATTGTCTAACACACCCTGCAGGTAAGACTGACACACATTGTCTAATACGCCCTGCAGGTAAGGCTGACACACATTGTGTAACACGCCCTGCAGGTAAGGCTGACACACATTGTGTAACACGCCCTGCAGGTAAGGCTGACACACATTGTCTAACACACCCTGCAGTTAAGGCTGACACACATTGTCTAACACGCCCTGCAGGTAAGGCTGACACACATTGTCTAACACACCATGCAGGTAAGGCTGACACACATTGTGTAACACGCCCTGCAGGTAAGGCTGACACACATTGTCTAACACACCATGCAGGTAAGGCTGACACACATTGTGTAACACGCCCTGCAGGTAAGGCTGACACACATTGTCTAACACACCCTGCAGGTAAGGCTGACACACATTGTCTAACACTCCCTGCAGGTAAGGCTGACACACATTGTCTAACACACCATGCAGGTAAGGCTGACACACATTGTCTAACACACCCTGCAGGTAAGGCTGACACACATTGTCTAACACGCCGTGCAGGTAAGGCTGACACACATTGTCTAACATGCCCTGCAGGTAAGGCTGACACACATTGTCTAACACACCGTGCAGGTAAGGCTGACACACATTGTCTAACACACCCTGCAGGTAAGGCTGACACACATTGTCTAACACGCCGTGCAGGTAAGGCTGACACACATTGTCTAACATGCCCTGCAGGTAAGGCTGACACACATTGTGTAACACACCGTGCAGGTAAGGCTGACACACATTGTCTAACACGTCCTGCAGGTAAGACTGACACACATTGTCTAATACGCCCTGCAGGTAAGGCTGACACACATTGTGTAACACGCCCTGCAGGTAAGGCTGACACACATTGTCTAACACACCGTGCAGGTAAGGCTGACACACATTGTCTAACACGCCCTGCAGGTAAGGCTGACACACATTGTCTAACACGCCCTGCAGGTAAGGCTGACACACATTGTCTAACATGCCCTGCAGGTAAGGCTGACACACATTGTCTAACACACCATGCAGGTAAGGCTGACACACATTGTCTAACACACCCTGCAGGTAAGGCTGACACACATTGTCTAACACACAATGCAGGTAAGGCTGACACACATTGTCTAACACGCCCTGCAGGTAAGGCTAACACACATTGTCTAACACGCCCTGCAGGTAAGGCTGACACACATTGTCTAACACGCCCTGCAGGTAAGGCTGACACACATTGTGTAACACGCCCTGCAGGTAAGGCTGACACACATTGTGTAACACACCGTGCAGGTAAAGCTGACAAACATTGTCTAACACGCTTTGCAGGTAAGGCTGACACACATTGTGTAACACGCCCTGCAGGTAAGGCTGACACACATTATCTAACACGCCCTGCAGGTAAGGCTGACACACATTGTCTAACACACCATGCAGGTAAGGCTGACACACATTGTCTAACACACCCTGCAGGTAAGGCTGACACACATTGTCTAACACGCCCTGCAGGTAAGGCTGACACACATTGTCTAACACACCCTGCAGGTAAGGCTGACACACATTGTCTAACACACCCTGAAGGTAAGGCTGACACACATTGTCTAACACGCCCTGCAGGTAAGGCTGACACACATTGTCTAACATGCCCTGCAGGTAAGGCTGACACACATTGTCTAACACTCCCTGCAGGTAAGGCTGACACACATTGTCTAACACGCCCTGCATTTAAAGCTGACACACATTGTCTAACACGCTTTGCAGGTAAGGCTGACACACATTGTGTAACACACCGTGCAGGTAAGGCTGACACACATTGTCTAACACACCGTGCAGGTAAGGCTGACACACATTGTGTAACACTCCCTGCAGGTAAGACTGACACACATTGTCTAACACGCCCTGCAGGTAAGGCTGACACACATTGTCTAACACACCATGCAGGTAAGGCTGACACACATTGTCTAACACACCATGCAGATAAGGCTGACACACATTGTCTAACACGCCCTGCAGGTAAGGCTGACACACATTGTCTAACACGCCCTTCAGGTAAGGCTGACACACATTGTCTAACACGCCCTGCAGGTAAGGCTGACACACATTGTCTAACACGCCCTTCAGGTAAGGCTGACACACATTGTCTAACACACCCTGAAGGTAAGGCTGACACACATTGTCTAACACGCCCTGCAGGTAAGGCTGACACACATTGTCTAACACACCATGCAGGTAAGGCTGACACACATTGTCTAACACACCCTGAAGGTAAGGCTGACACACATTGTCTAACACACCATGCAGGTAAGGCTGACACACATTGTCTAACACACCCTGAAGGTAAGGCTGACACACATTGTCTAACACGCCCTGCAGGTAAGGCTGACACACATTGTCTAACACACTTTGCAGGTAAGGCTGACACACATTGTCTAACACGCCCTGCAGGTAAGGCTGACACACATTGTCTAACACGCCCTGCAGGTAAGGCTGACACACATTGTCTAACACGCCCTGCAGGTAAGGCTGACACACATTGTGTAACACACCATGCAGGTAAGGCTGACACACATTGTCTAACATGCCCTGCAGGTAAAGCTGACACACATTGTGTAACACGCCCTGCAGGTAAGGCTGACACACATTGTCTAACACGCCCTGCAGGTAAGGCTGACACACATTGTCTAACACGCTTTGCAGGTAAGGCTGACACACATTGTCTAACACGCCCTGCAGGTAAGGCTGACACACATTGTCTAACACACCATGCAGGTAAGGCTGACACACATTGTCTAACACGCCCTGCAGGTAAGGCTGAGACACATTGTCTAACACACCATGCAGGTAAGGCTGACACACATTGTCTAACACACCCTGCAGGTAAGGCTGACACACATTGTCTAACACACCATGCAGGTAAGGCTGACACACATTGTCTAACACACCATGCAGGTAAGGCTGACACACATTGTGTAACACGCCCTGCAGGTAAGGCTGACACACATTGTCTAACACACCCTGCAGGTAAGGCTGACACACATTGTCTAACACGCCCTGCAGGTAAGGCTGACACACATTGTCTAACACACCCTGCCGGTAAGGCTGACACACATTGTCTAACACACCATGCAGGTAAGGCAGACACACATTGTCTAACACGCCCTGCAGGTAAGGCTGACACACATTGTCTAACACGCCCTGCAGGTAAGGCTGACACACATTGTCTAACACACCCTGCAGGTAAGGCTGACACACATTGTCTAACACGCCCTGCAGGTAAGGCTGACAAACATTGTCTAACACACCCTGCAGGTAAGGCTGATACACATTGTCTAACACACCGTGCAGGTAAGGCTGACACACATTGTCTAACACGCCCTGCAGGTAAGGCTGACACACATTGTCTAACACACCGTACAGGTAAGGCTGACACACATTGTCTAACACACCATGCAGGTAAGGCTGACACACATTGTCTAACACGTCCTGCAGGTAAGGCTGACACACATTGTCTAACACACCCTGCAGGTAAGGCTGACACACATTGTCTAACACACCATGCAGGTATGGCTGACACACATTGTCTAACACACCATGCAGGTAAGGCTGACACACATTGTCTAACACACCATGCAGGTAAGGCTGACACACATTGTCTAACACACCCTGCAGGTAAGGCTGACACACATTGTCTAACACACCGTACAGGTAAGGCTGACACACATTGTCTAACACGCCCTGCAGGTAAGGCTGACACACATTGTCTAACACGCCCTGCAGGTAAGGCTGACACACATTGTCTAACACGCCCTGCAGGTAAGGCTGACACACATTGTCTAACACACCCTGCATGTAAGGCTGACACACATTGTCTAACACACCATGCAGGTAAGGCTGACACACATTGTCTAACACACCATGCAGGTAAGGCTGACACACATTGTCTAACACGCCCTGCAGGTAAGGCTGACACACATTGTGTAACACGCCCTGCAGGTAAGGCTGACACACATTGTCTAACATGCCCTGCAGGTAAGGCTGACACACATTGTCTAACACGCCCTGCAGGTAAGGCTGACACACATTGTCTAACACTCCCTGCAGGTAAGGCTGACACACATTGTCTAACATGCCCTGCAGGTAAGGCTGACACACATTGTCTAACATGCCCTGCAGGTAAGGCTGACACACATTGTCTAACACGCCCTGCAGGTAAGGCTGACACACATTGTCTAACACGCCCTGCAGGTAAGGCTGACACACATTGTCTAACATGCCCTGCAGGTAAGGCTGACACACATTGTGTAACACGCCCTGCAGGTAAGGCTGACACACATTGTGTAACATGCCCTGCAGGTAAGGCTGACACACATTGTCTAACACACCGTGCAGGTAATACTGACACACATTGTCTAACACACCCTGCAGGTAAGGCTGACACACATTGTCTAACACACCATGCAGGTAAGGCTGACACACATTGTCTAACACACCATGCAGGTAAGGCTGACACACATTGTCTAACACGCCCTGCAGGTAAGGCTGACACACATTGTCTAACACGCCCTGCAGGTAAGGCTGACACACATTGTCTAATATGCCCTGCAGGTAAGGCTGACACACATTGTGTAACACACCGTGCAGTAAGGCTGACACACATTGTCTAACACACCTTGCAGGTAAGGCTGACACACATTGTCTAACACACCTTGCAGGTAAGGCTGACACACATTGTCTAACACTCCTTGCAGGTAAGGCAGTTAATGGGGTCCCGGTAGAAGGGACAACCAAGGACTCCTATCCCTATTTTTGTATTAAAAATGATTTGTTGTTTGTTAAAATTGGCAGAAGATCTAAACATTGAAATGGATAGAGAGGACTGGGAGGAAATCTGTGAATCAGCAGCTGAAACTTAAATTTGCACGACAACAAAGGAAAATATATACAAAATTCTATTTCAATGGTACCTAACTTCTACTAAGCTGCGCCAGATCTTCCCAGGAACACCCGATCTATGCTGGAGAGGGTGTGGCCTGAGGGGAGATATGGCCCACATTTGGTGGACATGTCCACGGATTCAGAACTTCTGGACTATGATCCAAAAAATGATTCAAGAACTATCAGTGTCACGGAGACCAATGCTTTTAACATCAAAATACCAGGATCCTTCGATTGAGCAAAGCAAGAGATAAAATAAATTGTTATTTATTTACAGAATGAACACACAGCTGATTTACAATTACAACGGAAAATACACTTACTAGTTACGCTGTTAAGTCTGGTTTCAGGATGCATCTTTCACTGCATGATGAATCTTGTTACATGATGGAACTCCTTCCCGATGGGCTGCAGGGTTTTTTATGGACTAAACAGTCCTATACTTAACCCATGCAGCCAATCTACTCCGTGGGAATAATTCCTTCCCCCTATCACGGAGTTGCCACTACTTTGCAAACCTGGCAGAGGGGCTTCTCAGTCTGCTCTGGCATGTGCCAACTTTGCACCTTGGCCGCTTAGCATATGAGGCCCGTCCCCTCTACCAGGCGCCGCTCAGTCTGGGCAGAGCAGCCATTTGCCAGGGTGGCTTTGAAATTCTCTTCTTTGCTAACAAAAGGTTTAACACCTCCATATCCTGGACTGCCTTTGAAGCTTGGAGTAGCCACTCTGTCTCTGGTGTCTTAGATGAAAATCCTCATATGCCTAACATGTTGTTACAATTAAAATAGGGGGACTCTAATTCATCCATTTTTTATATAACTCTATAAAAATTGTGCGACATGAAAGTTCCTGATTTTACCCGAACAGTGCTCACAGCAAATCTCACGGCGCTAGGAGTTTCCTACCGAAAGTTAGCAAACAGTCACCTGCTACTGTATGCTGCTAGTAGCTGCTGGTTATAAACCATTTTTCCTTTCACACGCTTACACGAAAACACTGCCACAGTTATACACATAATCTTATGTAGCATAGCCTCCCGGCCGCTGTGCCTTTTCCTGGGCCCTACCAGTGTAAGCCCTGTTAGGTGCAGGCAATGGTTGGGCTAATTCCTTCAGAAAGGCTCTGTGTGCTTTTGCAGCCTTGGATCAAATAGACGTATCCAAGAGCGTGCCTTAGCAACAACAAGAAAGTGTCAGCCTGAAGGGTGAGTACTGATTGGATCACACACAGGATGTGATGACCTATCAGTATTCAAGCTGCTCTGTTAAGGGGCAGGGTTACAAACACCAACCCAAAGGCTATACGTACTGGCACTTTCCTAAAATCTGGGTCTCTCTCTGTCTCTCTCTCCTCCCTCTTGGAGTGAGCACCACCTGCCCTCCATCTCAGTAGGAGATGTGAGGAGGAGTCCATCAGGCCTGGTCTGGGCCTCAATCCTTAACCAGTGCCTTTCACTAGGGGAAGATTGTACCTGTTATGTTTATTGAACCTGCATGCAATAAAGATCCATTTGTACCAGAATCAGTGCGATTCACTGTCTTCCTGAAAGAACAAAGGTGTCAGTATGGACCATCCACCGCTATCACAGAGGTGACCTATAAACCTGTCCTGTTCTCTCCACAACACCGCGGAGCACTCAGCCCTCCTGTTACCACACAGGTACAGCAACACACCTAAGAAGTAGCTAGAGAAGAAGCAGACCCCCCCCCCCCCAATATCACTTAGGGTGGGGGTACAAGGGCTACATTTAAAGATGACTTTACTCTGAACCCCCCCCCTGGTTCTGGGGTTCTTGGGCATATACCGGGGGACCTGAATGTAATTAATTTCCCTGCCCGGTCTTACTATTCTGGTCTGCGCTGAAGCAGGGAAATGTCCGCTGATTAACACTCTTGGAATAATAAGACACACATATACAGTTTTATCCTGCCATGATTGGGTTGCAGAGCTGACAATCACAGTTTGAACAAAGAAGCGGTCACACAAGGTATAGTTTATTGAAGTACAGTTTACTGTTAGTACTTATAAACTTCATAGTTGCTAGAATGAGCAGGATAGAAAATGCCACTCAGTGCACATCTTGCCATATGTATGTGCACTTGGAGCAGCTGTTCCAAGGAGCATACTGCTGTGAGAGGTGTGAGCAGGTGGTCTCTTTAGAGTCAGAGAATGCTGATCTGAACAGGCAACTCGCAATATTGAGGGACATTGGCAATCTTGAAAGGGGTTTAGAGCTCACTGAGCAGGCCCTTGCTTCGAATAGTGGTGCAGATGGTGGCGCTGTTAGTGAGGAGCAGGTAGGTAGCTTGGTTGCCGTTAGTGAGGAGCAGGTAGGTAGCTGGGTGACAGTTATAAGGGGAAGCAGGGGCAATAGGGAGAGGCAGGTCGTTTCTGAGCTGACACATCCCAATAGATTTGCCATGTTGAGTGAAGATAATGGGAATGTCGGGGCAGAAATGGCAAGGCTGGGGGAGACTAATTCCTCTAGCAGCCAGGGGAATAGTTCCTCCAGCACAGTGGGGACTCAGGATGCTCAGATGCAAGAAAGATTGTGGTGGTAGGGGACTCCATTATTAGGAAGGTAGATAGGGCAATCTGTTGCCGGGACCGCATGAACCGAACAGTTTGTTGTCTCCCGGGTGCTCGGGTTCGGCACATTGCGGATCAGGTAGACATATTGTTGGGAGGGGTTGGGGTTGACCCGGCGGTCTTGGTACATGTTGGCACCAATGACAAAGTTAGAGAAAGATGGAGGGTCCTAAAAAATGATTACAGGGATCTAGGCCAAAAGCTTAAGGAGAGGACCTCCAAGGTAGTATTTTCTGAAATACTACCAGTGCCATGCGCTACCGCAGGGAGACAGTCAGAGATCAGGGAGGTTAATGCATGGCTAAGAAAGTGGTGCAGGAAGGAGGGGTTTGGGTTTTTAGAGCACTGGGACTCCTTTTCTGAGAGGTGCCATCTATATTCTAGGGACGGATTGCACCTCAATGAAGAGGGATCTTCTGTGCTAGGAGGGAGAATGCTAAAAAGGTTGGAGGAGATTTTAAACTAGGATGGAGGGGGGAGGGGAATGAAACAGATAATGAACTAAATGGAATAGAGGAGGATACAAGGTGGTATGGAGGTAGAATGGGGGCAAGTGCGAGTTTGACAAGCAGTGAGATACCCATAGTAAATACAGATAATACAAGAAAACTTCTAAAGACTAAACCAAGTGGGCGCAGAAAGGAAGGAGCAGATAAGATAATAGTACAGGCTGAAAAAAAACTGAAATGCATGCTTGTGTAGCCGGGACCCCGTTTTGCCCCAATTGGATGAAGGGGAGGTGCACCTAAGGAACGCTCCGATAACGGAGGTTCCGCGCAAGAGGGAGCCGCCATGTTAGGTGGGCGTTAGCGCAGAATTGGTCTGGCCGGAGGTTGCGCATGCGCAAGTCAGGGACGGAAAGCCCACGAAGGAGGAGAGCCAGGGGAGGAGGGGAGTTAGGGGACTAAGGGTCCCAGCAGGCCCCGCGTTTCCCCCGTGACGTGCCAGAACCAATCAGGTACGAGAGGAGGGAGAAAAAGGAAGTGAAGGGGCGCACGAGGGGTGAGAGCTACTGTCGGAGGAAGGAGAAGGAGCTCCGGTGTAGGGAGGCTGCCGCCCCTACCTAGGCCGCATGCCCCAGGCCCAGTTAGACCCTGAGCCTCAGTAGCGTGCAGCTGAGCTAGGGACAGGCCATAGTCAGGTTCCGGATCCCCTTACTGTGCTACGAGTCATACCAGGACAGTTCTAAAGCCGCGGGAGGCCTTGGACCAGGCCCCGCCACTGAGTGGGATCGCCCCGGACATCTACGGGTGACGTCATCTACGCCCTCGCCGATCCTTTGTGAAGATAGTTGCAGAACCGGGTACAGGAGTGCCCGGCAGGTAAACGTCAAGTGCACCAACAGTACCATTCTCATGGTGGCTACGCAGTCACACACTCATACATCCACTGACTCACTTGAAGGGGGGGTGGGGAATGTATTCCAAGGGGGAGCTGGACACGGGATGGGATCACCCGGTGGAGGGAGAGGGAGAGTGAGCGTTCCAAGGACGCTGGTAGTAGTGTCTCCTCTAGAGAGGGGCACCTGTGATTACGTTGCTGGTTGCATAAGTAAACATCTTGGTTACAGTATTGCTGTGCGTGTGTGTGTTCATGTACATAAGTTTCTGCGAAGACCCACTTCCCCTAGGCCGGAAGCTATCCAAGGTGGAGGCGCTGCACCAAGGCATAGGTATTGTGAGCACCCCAGGCTCTCCGTGGCAGAGACTTAGGCCCTGTGAGCCTACAGGTTATACAGCACATGGTAGTGGTCTGTGTTCGATAGGAACCAGGGCTACATTTGGAGGCGCTGCTGAGATCTTAGACCTGGGGTGCCCCCCAAGAAAAATATATCGCCATGGCCCTTCCTTCGGGTCAAGAAATACGCGACTGGGCACGACAAATGCGCACGGCCACCCGCCGCGCAGTGGCGGTGACCCGACTACCCATGGCTTTACCCTTAGAGACATTGCAAACGGCCTTACGACAACTACCGGGTTTTGCCAAAGCCCGCCTGGTAGACGTACTCATAGATCAAGATGCTAAGTGGAACACCTTGCTCGTAGATTGTCGGCGAGATCTAGTAGTCCTCGAGCCTACCGCCCCTCAATATCTGCCGCTTCCAAACTCTCTGTCCGGCGGCAGCCCCTTGGTCTATCCCCTTCGGGACCCCCCTGTAGGGGAACTTGGTGACGATGACCCGACGCTCCCCTTTGCTCACTACCCCGCGACCGAGGCGGGTAGCTGTCCATCAGAATGTAGCTACCCCGGGTCTAGCGCCTCAGAAGAAGCGGTACAATATACAATGTGCAATATATATATAGGGGGGAGCGCGGTGTTATGTACAATATATATATAGGGAGGAGCGCGGTGTTATGTACAATATATATATAGGGAGGAGCGCGGTGTTATGTACAATATATATTGTGGCAGGACGGCCTCGCGGCGGGGTCAGTAAGACGCTTGACACCATGGGAAACTTTAAACACTAGTGGTTTATTAGCCACAACCAAAATAAGTACGGGTGCACTGTCCCTTTAAGAAACTACTTTCTTGAAAATTAAATCCTAGTCCCGTTAGGGACACTAACTCACTTCTTGAGCCCTTACTAACAGGACAGCCAGCTAATCTGGTCATGCCCAAAACATGCTACACAAAGGTTAACCGATACGTATAAGAATAAAGTCTTATCTGTATAGCAGCTCCAGCAGCAAACAGGAACACGGTTCCGGGGAGCAGGCTGTGTCCAGCCTCACAGCAATCTGTATCTTTATCCTGGGTTGGGGTCCCAGCTGGTCCCAGCAGCCTAGCTCCTCGCAGGACTGGGGACCAGAGCAGCAGCAGCTGCTACGGCTTCCAAGCCGGGAGAGTTCCCTCCACCTTCCTGTGGAAAAACAAGCTCACCTTGTGTGAGCAACTTCCTGCTTTTTAAAGCACTTGTTTCACTGATAGTTCAGCCCCTATTTAATTAGGCTGCAGGTGTGCTTCTTTCTGTCTGAGGAGATTAACACTCAGTGAACTGGCTGCAGCATTTCTCCATTCACTGTCACAGCCTACTGAGTTAGTGACTCTGTCACATATCCCTCTCCCCAGCGAAACATTGTCCTGTGGAGCGGCCCGTGCACCATTCCCGTGCACCAGCATCTTCGTCGAAAATGTCTGACGTCGGCCCTTCCCTCCCCCCTTTTTTTTTCTTGCCTTACAATTTAGGCATTTTCTTTTTGGGGTAATTACCAGGCTACCTGTGTCTGAAGACTGGTACCTCCCTATCTCTTTGTCTTGTGCCAGTTTCAGTTTAAGGTTGATGCTCCGCTTTTGTTGTGTCTCTTCTTGACAAGGTTCCTGAGCATCCTGCTGTCTATTAGCTCTCTCTGCCAGGACTCTACGCCCCACGCTGTGACCTTGATCTGTAAATCCTGAAGATGCATTGTTGTCCTTGTCCTCTTGTGCTCAGAGTCTCCCTAATCCTGTAGAAGAGCATTGACCTCGGTCAGCTCATTGCATACACTCGCCAGTGACTGTTTGGCCTTCTCTTTTGGACCTTTCTTCCTCAGTGTACCTTCAGTGTTGGGTTCCACACCATTTATCTTCAGTACTTCAACTTGGTCGGGATTCCTTTTAACCCGAAGTACACCCCATGGCACCTCTCTTTTACGGTCAGCAGACTCATAGGCTTGGGTCTTTCTCCCCTTATGATCACGGGCACACTTCCGTCTCATTCGCGGCTGTCTCTTCACAGTGGCTGCCCTCATGGCAAGGAATCCACTTTGTGACCCCTGGGCACTGTAGTTTGATTGGATTCTTACTGTGCTAGTGCATCGCAATTTGGCCTTCGCATTCCATGCCTTGTGGAAAGTAGACTGTAGTTCTGCAACGGTATCACGGTCATGCTTCCTGGAGCGCCTCCCTTGTTTTATCTCTACCGCCACCTTTTCCTTGGACTGCTTCAGTAACCCAAACGTCTGTCTTGGGGTTGCAAGCTTTTCCTCCAGCTTCATCTGAGAAACCTCCTGCTGGTCAGCCGTAGAGTCCAACGTAGCGTCCCGCTCAGTCTTCAGAGCCTCAAGCTCCTTGACCAGGTCACACTTTTGTTTCTCTGGCATCTTGCGGCCAGCACACTCAGACTCCAGGTCCTTCCTCAGGTCTTGAAGCAGTCCTTCTGCGTTTCTTCTTTCACTAAGTGCGGCTACTAGTTCATCTTCGTTAGAATTGAGTCGCGATTCTACGTCTCCTAGCAGACTCAGAGCAAGGCTTAAATCTGTCTCTCTTTCTTTATTCTGGACCTGCAGCTGCTGGTGCTCCTCCCGGACCTTGTCTAGCTCCAGCTGTAGCCGGGCCCCCTCATTGGTCGTGTAGTCCAGCCGCTTGTGGATATCAGCCATCTCAGTTTCATGGTGCAACATCAGGCAAGCCACCTGTCGGACGGTCACCTTCTCCCGCTCGGCGAGCTGTATCTTGCGCTCAGCAACCTGCGTTTGCAGCTCTTCAATCTGATGCTGCCAGTCCCCTCTCAGGGCCTTCACCTCTTCCCGGTGCTTACTCTGGGTTTGCATCAACGCCTCCTCCATCTTTTTGAGCTCTGCAGTTCTTGTCGCCAGTATCGCTGTTGCTTCTGTCTTCCAGGCTTCTTTCTCCTTGGCATACTGACTCATGGAGATGGAGTTGCCTCTCTGCTTCTCCAGCTCTTGCTCCAGTCTTTGGACCTTCTCATGTTCCCTCTCACACAGAGTCACCTGGCTTCTAAGCTCCGCCTCCAGCGATGCTCTTGTGGCGCTCAACGTGATCTTCAGCTGCTCCAGGGCGAGGCATTCTTTTCCCAGCATTTTCTCTGCATTCTGCAGAGCAGCCTGTACTTCATTTTTTTCTTGCGCCAATTGCGTCTTCACTTTCTGCGCTTGGTGAAGCTTCTCAGTCCCATCACTGACCTGACCAGTCAGGTTTAAAACCTCTTCTTTCAGGTTTATATTCTCCATTTTCACAGTCTCTATATCCCTTAGGACCGTCTCATTGGCTTTCTTCAAAGTACCCAGCTCTGCCCCTAGCGATGCTCTTGTGGCGTACAGCGTGGCCCTCAGCTCCTCATGCTGTTCTGTGGGGACATACTGGGTACTCAGCCGTTCCTGTAGCACTCGCTGCTTCTCCTTGGCTGCTTGCAGACTTGCATGTAGCTCTTGCAGCTGGCTCTGCCATAAGTGCGTTGCCTGTGTGTGCTGCTCCAGGGAGACACGTTGCATCCTCTCTGCATTCTGCAGTGCTTCCTGCACCTCTAGCTTTTCCTGGATCAATTGCTTCTCCACTTTTCCTGCTTGGTGGAGCTTCTTATCACCTTTACTGATTTGATCAGTCAAGTCTGAATTTTTCTGCGTCAGACTTACATTCTCCTTCCTTACAGTCTCTAAATCCCGGAGACAGAAAGAGGGGATGGGGGAGCACAGGTGGAATGATAATGTATGGTGTAGTCTGATTCAGGTGTGTAAGACTCTGAACTGCTGGTGTGGGTGTTGTAAATCTATAAAAAGTCTCAAACACTCACACGGCCTTGTGCGAATGCTTGCGCATCAAGGTATCTTTACGTCCTCTCTTCTTTTCTTTATAGATTTGATCTCCGTCTCTCGTCTGGGCTTTCTTTCTTTGTTGGTATGGTTTCGCCTGCTTTGTCCTGTAGTTCTCCACCTCTCGTACGTGCTGGTTCTCCTATTTCTTGTGTGTGATGTCACCCTCGGAATCAAAGAACACAAGATGAACAAAACCGGAACAAAATACAGGTGGAACAATCTAACCAGGGTTACCGAGGGTGACATCACACACAAGAAATAGGAGAACCAGCACGGACGAGAGGTGGAGAACTACAGGACAAAGCAGGCGAAACCATACCAACAAAGAAAGAAAGCCCAGACGAGAGACGGAGATCAAATCTATAAAGAAAAGAAGAGAGGACGTAAAGATACCTTGATGCGCAAGCATTCGCACAAGGCCGTGTGAGTGTTTGAGACTTTTTATAGATTTACAACACCCACACCAGCAGTTCAGAGTCTTACACACCTGAATCAGACTACACCATACATTATCATTCCACCTGTGCTCCCCCATCCCCTCTTTCTGTCTCCTCTATTTTGAAGGATCCTGGGTAGATCCTCCTTTGGGGTTTGAGTCGCAGGAGGAAAAGAAGCAGAGGGACACTTTGCCC
>NC_134483.1:552902682-552978525 GCF_040206685.1 Ascaphus truei
ACACACACACACACACACCCACACACACACATACCCACACACACATACCCACACACACACACACACACACACACACCTCTTACCTACACACACACACCTCTTACCCACACACACACACACCTCTTACCCGCCGGTCCCGGAGGCTTCGCTGCTTCCTCCCCGAACATCAGCCTGAAATCCAACTCATCACAGCCGCAGTGCGCGGCGCTCATCGGGACCCGCGCGCACCTCCTCCTCTCCTCCTCTCCCCGGGTCTCCCGGTTTCCCGCGCTTTTTCCTCCCCCCGGCGCCGCTACAGTCAGCGGGGGAGCGGAGCGAGCGCCCGGGACACAGCGGGGGACTCTCACCTCACCACGGCTCTCAATTGTGTGCACGCACTGCGCCCCCCCGCGCTCTCCTCCCCGGGATGCCGCTGTGTCCGCTCCCCGCACTCTCCGCACTGTGACCCGCCTCCTGTACTGGCTGCACGGGTTCCCACACCTGCAGCTCTCCCTGCGGCCCGGGGGCAGCGACTTCAACCCCACGGACAGCGGCTACCGGCAGTGCCACCCGCGGCCTGTGTGCAGGGGGTGTGTAAGTGCCACGGCCTTTGTACAGGACGTGACTGGGTCTGTCCTTAGCCTGATAGTGGGTGCAGCTCTGTCTGTGGGACAAGGTGCAGCCTGTGGCTGTGATGCCCCCGTGTCAGTGGGTGCAGCCTGTGGCTGTGATGCCCCCGTGTCAGTGGGTGCAGCCTGTGGCTGTGATGCCCCCGTGTCAGTGGGTGCAGCCTGTGATGCCGCCGTGTCAGTGGGTGCCTGTGATGCCCCCGTGTCAGTGGGTGCAGCCTGTGGCTGTGATGCCCCCCGTGTCAGTGGGTGGCTGTGATGCCCCCGTGTCAGTGGGTGCCTGTGATGCCCCCCGTGTCAGTGGGTGCAGCCTGTGATGCCCCCGTGTCAGTGGGTGCCTGTGATGCCCCCGTGTCAGTGGGTGCCTGTGATGCCCCCGTGTCAGTGGGTGCAGCCTGTGATGCCCCCGTGTCAGTGGGTGCCTGTGATGCCCCTGTGTCAGTGGGTGCCTGTGATGGCCCCGTGCCCCTCCCTGCCCTTTGCCCCCCCACCCCTCCCTGCCCTTTGCCCCCCCACCCCTCCCTGCCCTTTGCCCCCCCACCCCTCCCTGCCCTTTGCCCCCCCGCCCCTCCCTGCCCTTTGCCCCCCCGCCCCTCCCTGCCCTTTGCCCCTCGCCCCTCCCTGCCCTTTGCCCCCCCGCCCCTCCCTGCCCTTTGCCCCCCCGCCCCTCCCTGCCCTTTGCCCCCCCGCCCCTCCCTGCCCTTTGCCCCTCACTGCCCTTTGCCCCTCCCTGCCCTTTGCCCCCCGACCTTTGCCCTCCACGCCCCTTGCACCCCCCGCCCTTCCACGCCCCTCCCCCCTGCCCTTCCACTCCCCTCCCCCCCCGCCCTTCCACTCCATGCCCCCTGCCCTTCCACGCCCGGGCCACGCCGGGTATATCAGCTAGTATGTATATATGTAACGCACTTCCCCCCCCCCCCCCCCCCGGGGAGATGTGGCAGCTACGGTGTGTGTGGTGATTTACCTGCGGCTCACAGGAGGCCTGAACCTCCGCCGCTGGGAGGTTGGGGTGTGCCTGATTCGTTGGGTGACAGCGCCTCCACCTGTGCGGGATCCTAACAGTGCGGGAGAACCCCGTGCAGGACAGTAAGAACCACACCCGGGTGTAATATAACAGGCTTACTGAGCATGTGTGAGTAATAATGATGATAGGAATACAGAACCTCGCAGGGCCGTACCCCCTCACCGTGCCCCCAACACCGTGCCCCCAACACCGTGCCCCCCTCACCGTGCCCCCAACACCGTGTCCACACCCCGGTGGGGTTTACCCCGAAGTACTGAGGTGCCCCTGGGCACCTAACCTCCCCGGTGTCCACAGGAACTAACCCACCCAAATGTGAGACAGCGCTGCCCCACTGGTACAGAAGTGTATACAGTTGGCGCACGTGGTGCGGTGCGGTACCTGCCGGGCGCTCCTGGCACCGGGCGCACGATGCCGTAAGATGGGATCCACGGATCCAGTGATGTTATCCGCGAAGCCTCCGCCTCCACGTTGGGTGGTGTCCCGCGTGGACGGTGCCACCATGCAGAGTGTCCCAGATAACCGGATGTCACAATGCAGCCGCTGTGTCCCTCACACTTACACTACAGGGGCAGTGTCCCTCACACTTACACTACAGGGGCAGTGTCCCTCACACTTATACTACAGGGGCAGTGTCCCTCACACTTACACTACAGGAGCAGTGTCCCTCACACTTATACTACAGGGGCAGTGTCCCTCACACTTACACTACAGGGGCAGTGTCCCTCACACTTACACTACAGGGGCAGTGTCCCTCACACTTACACTACAGGGGCAGTGTCCCTCACACTTACACTACAGGGGCAGTGTCCCTCACACTTACACTACAGGGGCAGTGTCCCTCACACTTACACTACAGGAGCAGTGTCCCTCACACTTATACTACAGGGGCAGTGTCCCTCACACTTATACTACAGGGGCAGTGTCCCTCACACTTACACTACAGGGGCAGTGTCCCTCACACTTACACTACAGGGGCAGTGTCCCTCACACTTACACTACAGGGGCAGTGTCCCTCACACTTACACTACAGGGGCAGTGTCCCTCACACTTATACTACAGGGGCAGTGTCCCTCACACTTACACTACAGGGGCAGTGTCCCTCACACTTATACTACAGGGGCAGTGTCCCTCACACTTACACTACAGGGGCTGTCTCCCTCACACTTATACTACAGGGGCTGTGTCCCTCACACTTATACTACAGGGGCAGTGTCCCTCACACTTATACTACAGGGGCAGTGTCCCTCACACTTATACTACAGAGGCAGTGTCCCTCACACTTATACTACAGGGGCAGTGTCCCTCACACTTACACTACAGGGGCAGTGTCCCTCACACTTATACTACAGGGGCTGTGTCCCTCACACTTATACTACAGGGGCAGTGTCCCTCACACTTACACTACAGGGGCTGTCTCCCTCACACTTATACTACAGGGGCAGTGTCCCTCACACTTACACTACAGGGGCTGTCTCCCTCACACTTATACTACAGGGGCAGTGTCCCTCACACTTACACTACAGGGGCTGTCTCCGTCACACTTATACTACAGGGGCTGTCTCCCTCACACTTACACTACAGGGGCAGTGTCCCTCACACTTACACTACAGGGGCTGTCTCCCTCACACTTATACTACAGGGGCTGTCTCCCTCACACTTATACTACAGGGGCTGTCTCCCTCACACTTACACTACAGGGGCAGTGTCCCTCACACTTATACTACAGGGGCAGTGTCCCTCACACTTATACTACAGGGGCAGTGTCCCTCACACTTATACTACAGGGGCTGTGTCCCTCACACTTATACTACAGGGGCAGTGTCCCTCACACTTACACTACAGGAGCTGTCTCCCTCACACTTATACTACAGGGGCTGTCTCCCTCACACTTACACTACAGGGGCTGTCTCCCTCACACTTATACTACAGGGGCTGTCTCCCTCACACTTACACTACAGGGGCAGTGTCCCTCACACTTATACTACAGGGGCTGTCTCCCTCACACTTATACTACAGGGGCTGTCTCCCTCACACTTACACTACAGGGGCTGTCTCCCTCACACTTATACTACAGGGGCAGTGTCCCTCACACTTACACTACAGGGGCTGTCTCCCTCACACTTATACTACAGGGGCAGTGTCCCTCACACTTACACTACAGGGGCTGTCTCCCTCACACTTATACTACAGGGGCTGTCTCCCTCACACTTACACTACAGGGGCAGTGTCCCTCACACTTACACTACAGGGGCTGTCTCCCTCACACTTATACTACAGGGGCTGTCTCCCTCACACTTATACTACAGGGGCTGTCTCCCTCACACTTACACTACAGGGGCAGTGTCCCTCACACTTATACTACAGGGGCAGTGTCCCTCACACTTATACTACAGGGGCAGTGTCCCTCACACTTATACTACAGGGGCTGTGTCCCTCACACTTATACTACAGGGGCAGTGTCCCTCACACTTACACTACAGGAGCTGTCTCCCTCACACTTATACTACAGGGGCTGTCTCCCTCACACTTACACTACAGGGGCTGTCTCCCTCACACTTATACTACAGGGGCTGTCTCCCTCACACTTACACTACAGGGGCAGTGTCCCTCACACTTATACTACAGGGGCTGTCTCCCTCACACTTATACTACAGGGGCTGTCTCCCTCACACTTACACTACAGGGGCTGTCTCCCTCACACTTATACTACAGGGGCAGTGTCCCTCACACTTACACTACAGGGGCAGTGTCCCTCACACTTATACTACAGGGGCAGTGTCCCTCACACTTATACTACAGGGGCTGTGTCCCTCACACTTATACTACAGGGGCTGTCTCCCTCACACTTATACTACAGGGGCTGTCTCCCTCACACTTACACTACAGGGGCAGTGTCCCTCACACTTATACTACAGGGGCTGTCTCCCTCACACTTATACTACAGGGGCTGTCTCCCTCACACTTACACTACAGGGGCTGTCTACCTCACACTTATACTACAGGGGCAGTGTCCCTCACACTTACACTACAGGGGCAGTGTCCCTCACACTTATACTACAGGGGCAGTGTCCCTCACACTTATACTACAGGGGCTGTCTCCCTCACACTTATACTACAGGGGCTGTCTCCCTCACACTTACACTACAGGGGCAGTGTCCCTCACACTTACACTACAGGGGCAGTGTCCCTCACACTTATACTACAGGGGCAGTGTCCCTCACACTTATACTACAGGGGCAGTGTCCCTCACACTTATACTACAGGGGCAGTGTCCCTCACACTTACACTACAGGGGCAGTGTCCCTCACACTTATACTACAGGGGCAGTGTCCCTCACACTTACACTACAGGGGCAGTGTCCCTCACACTTATACTACAGGGGCAGTGTCCCTCACACTTACACTACGGGGGCAGTGTCCCTCACACTTACACTACAGGGGCAGTGTCCCTCACACTTACACTACAGGGGCTGTGTCCCTCACACTTATACTACAGGGGCAGTGTCCCTCAAACTTACACTACAGGGGCAGTGTCCCTCACACTTATACTACAGGGGCAGTGTCCCTCACACTTACACTACAGGGGCAGTGTCCCTCACACTTACACTACAGGGGCAGTGTCCCTCACACTTACACTACAGGGGCAGTGTCCCTCACACTTATACTACAGGGGCAGTGTCCCTCACACTTATACTACAGGGGCTGTCTCCCTCACACTTATACTACAGGGGCAGTGTCCCTCACACTTACACTACAGGGGCAGTGTCCCTCACACTTACACTACAGGGGCTGTCTCCCTCACACTTATACTACAGGGGCTGTCTCCCTCACACTTACACTACAGGGGCAGTGTCCCTCACACTTATACTACAGGGGCAGTGTCCCTCACACTTACACTACAGGGGCAGTGTCCCTCACACTTACACTACAGGGGCAGTGTCCCTCACACTTACACTACAGGGGCAGTGTCCCTCACACTTACACTACAGGGGCAGTGTCCCTCACACTTACACTACAGGGGCAGTGTCCCTCACACTTACACTACAGGAGCAGTGTCCCTCACACTTATACTACAGGGGCAGTGTCCCTCACACTTATACTACAGGGGCAGTGTCCCTCACACTTACACTACAGGGGCAGTGTCCCTCACACTTACACTACAGGGGCAGTGTCCCTCACACTTACACTACAGGGGCAGTGTCCCTCACACTTACACTACAGGGGCAGTGTCCCTCACACTTATACTACAGGGGCAGTGTCCCTCACACTTACACTACAGGGGCAGTGTCCCTCACACTTATACTACAGGGGCAGTGTCCCTCACACTTACACTACAGGGGCTGTCTCCCTCACACTTATACTACAGGGGCTGTGTCCCTCACACTTATACTACAGGGGCAGTGTCCCTCACACTTATACTACAGGGGCAGTGTCCCTCACACTTATACTACAGAGGCAGTGTCCCTCACACTTATACTACAGGGGCAGTGTCCCTCACACTTACACTACAGGGGCAGTGTCCCTCACACTTATACTACAGGGGCTGTGTCCCTCACACTTATACTACAGGGGCAGTGTCCCTCACACTTACACTACAGGGGCTGTCTCCCTCACACTTATACTACAGGGGCAGTGTCCCTCACACTTACACTACAGGGGCTGTCTCCCTCACACTTATACTACAGGGGCAGTGTCCCTCACACTTACACTACAGGGGCTGTCTCCCTCACACTTATACTACAGGGGCTGTCTCCCTCACACTTACACTACAGGGGCAGTGTCCCTCACACTTACACTACAGGGGCTGTCTCCCTCACACTTATACTACAGGGGCTGTCTCCCTCACACTTATACTACAGGGGCTGTCTCCCTCACACTTACACTACAGGGGCAGTGTCCCTCACACTTATACTACAGGGGCTGTCTCCCTCACACTTACACTACAGGGGCAGTGTCCCTCACACTTATACTACAGGGGCAGTGTCCCTCACACTTACACTACAGGGGCAGTGTCCCTCACACGTACACTACAGGGGCAGTGTCCCTCACACTTACACTACAGGGGCAGTGTCCCTCACACTTACACTACAGGGGCAGTGTCCCTCACACTTATACTACAGGGGCAGTGTCCCTCACACTTACACTACAGGGGCTGTCTCCCTCACACTTATACTACAGGGGCTGTGTCCCTCACACTTATACTACAGGGGCAGTGTCCCTCACACTTATACTACAGGGGCAGTGTCCCTCACACTTATACTACAGAGGCAGTGTCCCTCACACTTATACTACAGGGGCAGTGTCCCTCACACTTACACTACAGGGGCAGTGTCCCTCACACTTATACTACAGGGGCTGTGTCCCTCACACTTATACTACAGGGGCAGTGTCCCTCACACTTACACTACAGGGGCTGTCTCCCTCACACTTATACTACAGGGGCAGTGTCCCTCACACTTACACTACAGGGGCTGTCTCCCTCACACTTATACTACAGGGGCAGTGTCCCTCACACTTACACTACAGGGGCTGTCTCCCTCACACTTATACTACAGGGGCTGTCTCCCTCACACTTACACTACAGGGGCAGTGTCCCTCACACTTACACTACAGGGGCTGTCTCCCTCACACTTATACTACAGGGGCTGTCTCCCTCACACTTATACTACAGGGGCTGTCTCCCTCACACTTACACTACAGGGGCAGTGTCCCTCACACTTATACTACAGGGGCAGTGTCCCTCACACTTATACTACAGGGGCAGTGTCCCTCACACTTATACTACAGGGGCTGTGTCCCTCACACTTATACTACAGGGGCAGTGTCCCTCACACTTACACTACAGGAGCTGTCTCCCTCACACTTATACTACAGGGGCTGTCTCCCTCACACTTACACTACAGGGGCAGTGTCCCTCACACTTATACTACAGGGGCTGTCTCCCTCACACTTATACTACAGGGGCTGTCTCCCTCACACTTACACTACAGGGGCTGTCTCCCTCACACTTATACTACAGGGGCAGTGTCCCTCACACTTACACTACAGGGGCAGTGTCCCTCACACTTATACTACAGGGGCAGTGTCCCTCACACTTATACTACAGGGGCTGTGTCCCTCACACTTATACTACAGGGGCTGTCTCCCTCACACTTATACTACAGGGGCTGTCTCCCTCACACTTACACTACAGGGGCAGTGTCCCTCACACTTATACTACAGGGGCTGTCTCCCTCACACTTATACTACAGGGGCTGTCTCCCTCACACTTACACTACAGGGGCTGTCTCCCTCACACTTATACTACAGGGGCAGTGTCCCTCACACTTACACTACAGGGGCAGTGTCCCTCACACTTATACTACAGGGGCAGTGTCCCTCACACTTATACTACAGGGGCTGTCTCCCTCACACTTATACTACAGGGGCTGTCTCCCTCACACTTACACTACAGGGGCAGTGTCCCTCACACTTACACTACAGGGGCAGTGTCCCTCACACTTATACTACAGGGGCAGTGTCCCTCACACTTATACTACAGGGGCAGTGTCCCTCACACTTATACTACAGGGGCAGTGTCCCTCACACTTACACTACAGGGGCAGTGTCCCTCACACTTATACTACAGGGGCAGTGTCCCTCACACTTACACTACAGGGGCAGTGTCCCTCACACTTATACTACAGGGGCAGTGTCCCTCACACTTACACTACAGGGGCAGTGTCCCTCACACTTACACTACAGGGGCAGTGTCCCTCACACTTACACTACAGGGGCAGTGTCCCTCACACTTATACTACAGGGGCAGTGTCCCTCAAACTTACACTACAGGGGCAGTGTCCCTCACACTTATACTACAGGGGCAGTGTCCCTCACACTTACACTACAGGGGCAGTGTCCCTCACACTTACACTACAGGGGCAGTGTCCCTCACACTTACACTGCAGGGGCAGTCTCCCTCACACGTACACTACAGGGGCTGTCTCCCTCACACTTATACTACAGGGGCAGTGTCCCTCACACTTACACTACAGGGGCAGTGTCCCTCACACTTACACTACAGGGGCAGTGTCCCTCACACTTACACTACAGGGGCAGTGTCCCTCACACTTATACTACAGGGGCAGTGTCCCTCACACTTATACTACAGGGGCAGTGTCCCTCACACTTATACTACAGGGGCAGTGTCCCTCACACTTATACTACAGGGGCTGTCTCCCTCACACTTACACTACAGGGGCAGTGTCCCTCACACTTATACTACAGTGGCAGTGTCCCTCACACTTATACTACAGGGGCAGTGTCCCTCACACTTATACTACAGGGGCTGTGTCCCTCACACTTACACTACAGGGGCAGTGTCCCTCACACTTATACTACAGTGGCAGTGTCCCTCACACTTATACTACAGGGGCTGTCTCCCTCACACTTACACTACAGGGGCAGTGTCCCTCACACTTATACTACAGGAGCAGTGTCCCTCACACTTACACTACAGGGGCTGTCTCCCTCACACTTACACTACAGGGGCAGTGTCCCTCACACTTATACTACAGGGGCAGTGTCCCTCACACTTATACTACAGAGGCAGTGTCCCTCACACTTATACTACAGGGGCAGTGTCCCTCACACTTACACTACAGGGGCAGTGTCCCTCACACTTATACTACAGGGGCTGTGTCCCTCACACTTATACTACAGGGGCAGTGTCCCTCACACTTACACTACAGGGGCTGTCTCCCTCACACTTATACTACAGGGGCAGTGTCCCTCACACTTACACTACAGGGGCTGTCTCCCTCACACTTATACTACAGGGGCAGTGTCCCTCACACTTACACTACAGGGGCTGTCTCCGTCACACTTATACTACAGGGGCTGTCTCCCTCACACTTACACTACAGGGGCAGTGTCCCTCACACTTACACTACAGGGGCTGTCTCCCTCACACTTATACTACAGGGGCTGTCTCCCTCACACTTATACTACAGGGGCTGTCTCCCTCACACTTACACTACAGGGGCAGTGTCCCTCACACTTATACTACAGGGGCAGTGTCCCTCACACTTATACTACAGGGGCAGTGTCCCTCACACTTATACTACAGGGGCTGTGTCCCTCACACTTATACTACAGGGGCAGTGTCCCTCACACTTACACTACAGGAGCTGTCTCCCTCACACTTATACTACAGGGGCTGTCTCCCTCACACTTACACTACAGGGGCTGTCTCCCTCACACTTATACTACAGGGGCTGTCTCCCTCACACTTACACTACAGGGGCAGTGTCCCTCACACTTATACTACAGGGGCTGTCTCCCTCACACTTATACTACAGGGGCTGTCTCCCTCACACTTACACTACAGGGGCTGTCTCCCTCACACTTATACTACAGGGGCAGTGTCCCTCACACTTACACTACAGGGGCTGTCTCCCTCACACTTATACTACAGGGGCAGTGTCCCTCACACTTACACTACAGGGGCTGTCTCCCTCACACTTATACTACAGGGGCTGTCTCCCTCACACTTACACTACAGGGGCAGTGTCCCTCACACTTACACTACAGGGGCTGTCTCCCTCACACTTATACTACAGGGGCTGTCTCCCTCACACTTATACTACAGGGGCTGTCTCCCTCACACTTACACTACAGGGGCAGTGTCCCTCACACTTATACTACAGGGGCAGTGTCCCTCACACTTATACTACAGGGGCAGTGTCCCTCACACTTATACTACAGGGGCTGTGTCCCTCACACTTATACTACAGGGGCAGTGTCCCTCACACTTACACTACAGGAGCTGTCTCCCTCACACTTATACTACAGGGGCTGTCTCCCTCACACTTACACTACAGGGGCTGTCTCCCTCACACTTATACTACAGGGGCTGTCTCCCTCACACTTACACTACAGGGGCAGTGTCCCTCACACTTATACTACAGGGGCTGTCTCCCTCACACTTATACTACAGGGGCTGTCTCCCTCACACTTACACTACAGGGGCTGTCTCCCTCACACTTATACTACAGGGGCAGTGTCCCTCACACTTACACTACAGGGGCAGTGTCCCTCACACTTATACTACAGGGGCAGTGTCCCTCACACTTATACTACAGGGGCTGTGTCCCTCACACTTATACTACAGGGGCTGTCTCCCTCACACTTATACTACAGGGGCTGTCTCCCTCACACTTACACTACAGGGGCAGTGTCCCTCACACTTATACTACAGGGGCTGTCTCCCTCACACTTATACTACAGGGGCTGTCTCCCTCACACTTACACTACAGGGGCTGTCTACCTCACACTTATACTACAGGGGCAGTGTCCCTCACACTTACACTACAGGGGCAGTGTCCCTCACACTTATACTACAGGGGCAGTGTCCCTCACACTTATACTACAGGGGCTGTCTCCCTCACACTTATACTACAGGGGCTGTCTCCCTCACACTTACACTACAGGGGCAGTGTCCCTCACACTTACACTACAGGGGCAGTGTCCCTCACACTTATACTACAGGGGCAGTGTCCCTCACACTTATACTACAGGGGCAGTGTCCCTCACACTTATACTACAGGGGCAGTGTCCCTCACACTTACACTACAGGGGCAGTGTCCCTCACACTTATACTACAGGGGCAGTGTCCCTCACACTTACACTACAGGGGCAGTGTCCCTCACACTTATACTACAGGGGCTGTCTCCCTCACACTTATACTACAGGGGCAGTGTCCCTCACACTTACACTACAGGGGCTGTCTCCCTCACACTTATACTACAGGGGCAGTGTCCCTCACACTTACACTACAGGGGCTGTCTCCCTCACACTTATACTACAGGGGCTGTCTCCCTCACACTTACACTACAGGGGCAGTGTCCCTCACACTTACACTACAGGGGCTGTCTCCCTCACACTTATACTACAGGGGCTGTCTCCCTCACACTTATACTACAGGGGCTGTCTCCCTCACACTTACACTACAGGGGCAGTGTCCCTCACACTTATACTACAGGGGCTGTCTCCCTCACACTTACACTACAGGGGCAGTGTCCCTCACACTTATACTACAGGGGCAGTGTCCCTCACACTTACACTACAGGGGCAGTGTCCCTCACACGTACACTACAGGGGCAGTGTCCCTCACACTTACACTACAGGGGCAGTGTCCCTCACACTTACACTACAGGGGCAGTGTCCCTCACACTTATACTACAGGGGCAGTGTCCCTCACACTTACACTACAGGGGCTGTCTCCCTCACACTTATACTACAGGGGCTGTGTCCCTCACACTTATACTACAGGGGCAGTGTCCCTCACACTTATACTACAGGGGCAGTGTCCCTCACACTTATACTACAGAGGCAGTGTCCCTCACACTTATACTACAGGGGCAGTGTCCCTCACACTTACACTACAGGGGCAGTGTCCCTCACACTTATACTACAGGGGCTGTGTCCCTCACACTTATACTACAGGGGCAGTGTCCCTCACACTTACACTACAGGGGCTGTCTCCCTCACACTTATACTACAGGGGCAGTGTCCCTCACACTTACACTACAGGGGCTGTCTCCCTCACACTTATACTACAGGGGCAGTGTCCCTCACACTTACACTACAGGGGCTGTCTCCCTCACACTTATACTACAGGGGCTGTCTCCCTCACACTTACACTACAGGGGCAGTGTCCCTCACACTTACACTACAGGGGCTGTCTCCCTCACACTTATACTACAGGGGCTGTCTCCCTCACACTTATACTACAGGGGCTGTCTCCCTCACACTTACACTACAGGGGCAGTGTCCCTCACACTTATACTACAGGGGCAGTGTCCCTCACACTTATACTACAGGGGCAGTGTCCCTCACACTTATACTACAGGGGCTGTGTCCCTCACACTTATACTACAGGGGCAGTGTCCCTCACACTTACACTACAGGAGCTGTCTCCCTCACACTTATACTACAGGGGCTGTCTCCCTCACACTTACACTACAGGGGCTGTCTCCCTCACACTTATACTACAGGGGCTGTCTCCCTCACACTTACACTACAGGGGCAGTGTCCCTCACACTTATACTACAGGGGCTGTCTCCCTCACACTTATACTACAGGGGCTGTCTCCCTCACACTTACACTACAGGGGCTGTCTCCCTCACACTTATACTACAGGGGCAGTGTCCCTCACACTTACACTACAGGGGCAGTGTCCCTCACACTTATACTACAGGGGCAGTGTCCCTCACACTTATACTACAGGGGCTGTGTCCCTCACACTTATACTACAGGGGCTGTCTCCCTCACACTTATACTACAGGGGCTGTCTCCCTCACACTTACACTACAGGGGCAGTGTCCCTCACACTTATACTACAGGGGCTGTCTCCCTCACACTTATACTACAGGGGCTGTCTCCCTCACACTTACACTACAGGGGCTGTCTCCCTCACACTTATACTACAGGGGCAGTGTCCCTCACACTTACACTACAGGGGCAGTGTCCCTCACACTTATACTACAGGGGCAGTGTCCCTCACACTTATACTACAGGGGCTGTCTCCCTCACACTTATACTACAGGGGCTGTCTCCCTCACACTTACACTACAGGGGCAGTGTCCCTCACACTTACACTACAGGGGCAGTGTCCCTCACACTTATACTACAGGGGCAGTGTCCCTCACACTTATACTACAGGGGCAGTGTCCCTCACACTTATACTACAGGGGCAGTGTCCCTCACACTTACACTACAGGGGCAGTGTCCCTCACACTTATACTACAGGGGCAGTGTCCCTCACACTTACACTACAGGGGCAGTGTCCCTCACACTTATACTACAGGGGCAGTGTCCCTCACACTTACACTACAGGGGCAGTGTCCCTCACACTTACACTACAGGGGCAGTGTCCCTCACACTTACACTACAGGGGCAGTGTCCCTCACACTTATACTACAGGGGCAGTGTCCCTCAAACTTACACTACAGGGGCAGTGTCCCTCACACTTACACTACAGGGGCAGTGTCCCTCACACTTACACTACAGGGGCTGTCTCCCTCACACTTATATTAGAGGGGCAGTGTCCCTCACACTTACACTACAGGGGCAGTGTCCCTCACACTTATACTACAGGGGCTGTCTCCCTCACACTTATATTACAGGGGCAGTGTCCCTCACACTTATACTACAGGGGCAGTGTCCCTCACACTAACACTACAAGGGCAGTGTCCCTCACACTTACACTACAGGGGCAGTGTCCCTCACACTTACACTACAGGGGCAGTGTCCCTCACACTTACACTACAGGGGCAGTGTCCCTCACACTTACACTACAGAGGCTGTGTCCCTCACACTTACACTACAGGGGCTGTCTCCCTCACACTTATACTACAGGGGCAGTGTCCCTCACACTTACACTACAGGGGCAGTGTCCCTCACACTTACACTACAGGGGCAGTGTCCCTCACACTTACACTACAGGGGCAGTGTCCCTCACACTTATACTACAGGGGCAGTGTCCCTCACACTTACACTACAGGAGCAGTGTCCCTCACACTTACACTACAGGGGCAGTGTCCCTCACACTTACACTACAGGGGCTGTCTCCCTCACACTTATATTACAGGGGCAGTGTCCCTCACACTTACACTACAGGGGCAGTGTCCCTCACACTTATACTACAGGGGCTGTCTCCCTCACACTTATATTACAGGGGCAGTGTCCCTCACACTTATACTACAGGGGCAGTGTCCCTCACACTTACACAACAGGGGCAGTGTCCCTCACACTTACACTACAGGGGCAGTGTCCCTCACACTTACACTACAGGGGCAGTGTCCCTCACACTTACACTACAGGGGCAGTGTCCCTCACACTTACACTACAGGGGCTGTGTCCCTCACACTTACACTACAGGGGCTGTCTCCCTCACACTTATACTACAGGGGCAGTGTCCCTCACACTTACACTACAGGGGAAGTGTCCCTCACACTTACACTACAGGGGCAGTGTCCCTCACACTTACACTACAGGGGCAGTGTCCCTCACACTTACACTACAGGGGCAGTGTCCCTCACACTTACACTACAGGAGCAGTGTCCCTCACACTTACACTACAGGAGCAGTGTCCCTCACACTTATACTACAGTGGCAGTGTCCCTCACACTTATACTACAGGGGCAGTGTCCCTCACACTTATACTACAGGGGCAGTGTCCCTCACACTTATACTACAGGGGCAGTGTCCCTCACACTTACACTACAGGGGCAGTGTCCCTCACACTTATACTACAGGGGCAGTGTCCCTCACACTTATACTACAGGGGCAGTGTCCCTCACACTTATACTACAGGGGCAGTGTCCCTCACACTTATACTACAGGGGCAGTGTCCCTCACACTTATACTACAGGGGCAGTGTCCCTCACACTTACACTACAGGGGCAGTGTCCCTCACAATTACACTACAGGGGCAGTGTCCCTCACACTTACACTACAGGGGCAGTGTCCCTCACAATTACACTACAGGGGCAGTGTCCCTCACACTTATACTACAGGGGCAGTGTCCCTCACACTTATACTACAGGGGCAGTGTCCCTCACACTTACACTACAGGGGCAGTGTCCCTCACACTTATACTACAGGGGCAGTGTCCCTCACACTTATACTACAGGGGCAGTGTCCCTCACACTTATACTACAGGGCCAGTGTCCCTCACACTTATACTACAGGGGCAGTGTCCCTCACACTTATACTACAGGGGCAGTGTCCCTCACACTTACACTACAGGGGCAGTGTCCCTCACACTTACACTACAGGGGCAGTGTCCCTCACACTTACACTACAGGGGCAGTGTCCCTCACACTTATACTACAGGGGCAGTGTCCCTCACACTTACACTACAGGAGCAGTGTCCCTCACACTTACACTACAGGGGCAGTGTCCCTCACACTTACACTACAGGGGCTGTCTCCCTCACACTTATATTACAGGGGCAGTGTCCCTCACACTTACACTACAGGGGCAGTGTCCCTCACACTTATACTACAGGGGCTGTCTCCCTCACACTTATATTACAGGGGCAGTGTCCCTCACACTTATACTACAGGGGCAGTGTCCCTCACACTTACACTACAGGGGCAGTATCCCTCACACTTACACTACAGGGGCAGTGTCCCTCACACTTACACTACAGGGGCAGTGTCCCTCACACTTACACTACAGGGGCAGTGTCCCTCACACTTACACTACATGGGCTGTGTCCCTCACACTTACACTACAGGGGCTGTCTCCCTCACACTTATACTACAGGGGCAGTGTCCCTCACACTTACACTACAGGGGCAGTGTCCCTCACACTTACACTACAGGGGCAGTGTCCCTCACACTTACACTACAGGGGCAGTGTCCCTCACACTTACACTACAGGGGCAGTGTCCCTCACACTTACACTACAGGAGCAGTGTCCCTCACACTTACACTACAGGAGCAGTGTCCCTCACACTTATACTACAGTGGCAGTGTCCCTCACACTTATACTACAGGGGCAGTGTCCCTCACACTTATACTACAGGGGCAGTGTCCCTCACACTTATACTACAGGGGCAGTGTCCCTCACACTTACACTACAGGGGCAGTGTCCCTCACACTTATACTACAGGGGCAGTGTCCCTCACACTTATACTACAGGGGCAGTGTCCCTCACACTTATACTACAGGGGCAGTGTCCCTCACACTTATACTACAGGGGCAGTGTCCCTCACACTTATACTACAGGGGCAGTGTCCCTCACACTTACACTACAGGGGCAGTGTCCCTCACAATTACACTACAGGGGCAGTGTCCCTCACACTTACACTACAGGGGCAGTGTCCCTCACACTTATACTACAGGGGCAGTGTCCCTCACACTTATACTACAGGGGCAGTGTCCCTCACACTTACACTACAGGGGCAGTGTCCCTCACACTTATACTACAGGGGCAGTGTCCCTCACACTTATACTACAGGGGCAGTGTCCCTCACACTTATACTACAGGGCCAGTGTCCCTCACACTTATACTACAGGGGCAGTGTCCCTCACACTTATACTACAGGGGCAGTGTCCCTCACACTTACACTACAGGGGCAGTGTCCCTCACACTTACACTACAGGGGCAGTGTCCCTCACACTTATACTACAGGGGCTGTCTCCCTCACACTTATATTACAGGGGCAGTGTCCCTCACACTTATACTACAGGGGCAGTGTCCCTCACACTTACACTACAGGGGCAGTGTCCCTCACACTTATACAACAGGGGCAGTGTCCCTCACACTTATTTTACAGGGGCAGTGTCCCTCACACTTACACTACAGGGGCTGTCTCCCGCACACTTACACTACAGTGGCTGTCTCCCTCACACTTACACTACAGGGGCAGTGTCCCTCACACTTACACTACAGGGGCTGTGTCCCTCACACTTACACTACAGGGGCTGTCTCCCTCACACTTATACTACAGGGGCTGTCTCCCTCACACTTACACTACAGGGGCTGTCTCCCTCACACTTACACTACAGGGGCAGTGTCCCTCACACTTTCACTACAGGGGCTGTGTCCCTCACACTTACACTACAGGGGCTGTCTCCCTCACACTTATACTACAGGGGCAGTGTCCCTCACACTTATACTACAGGGGCAGTGTCCCTCACACTTATACTACAGGGGCAGTGTCCCTCACACTTATACTACAGGGGCAGTGTCCCTCAAACTTACACTACAGGGGCAGTGTCCCTCACAATTACACTACAGGGGCAGTGTCCCTCACACTTACACTACAGGGCCAGTGTCCCTCACACTTATACTACAGGGGCAGTGTCCCTCACACTTATACTACAGGGGCAGTGTCCCTCACACTTACACTACAGGGGCAGTGTCCCTCACACTTATACTACAGGGGCTGTCTCCCTCACACTTATATTACAGGGGCAGTGTCCCTCACACTTATACTACAGGGGCAGTGTCCCTCACACTTACACTACAGGGGCAGTGTCCCTCACACTTATACAACAGGGGCAGTGTCCCTCACACTTATACTACAGGGGCAGTGTCCCTCACACTTATACTACAGGGGCTGTCTCCCTCACACTTACACTACAGGGGCTGTCTCCCTCACACTTACACTACAGGGGCAGTGTCCCTCACACTTACACTACAGGGGCTGTGTCCCTCACACTTACACTACAGGGGCTGTCTCCATCACACTTATACTACAGGGGCAGTGTCCCTCACACTTACACTACAGGAGCAGTGTCCCTCACACTTATACTACAGGGGCAGTGTCCCTCACACTTACACTACAGGGGCAGTGTCCCTCACACTTACACTACAGGGGCAGTGTCCCTCACACTTACACTACAGGGGCAGTGTCCCTCACACTTACACTACAGGGGCAGTGTCCCTCACACTTACACTACAGGGGCAGTGTCCCTCACACTTACACTACAGGGGCAGTGTCCCTCACATTTACACTACAGGGGCAGTGTCCCTCACACTTACACTACAGGGGCAGTGTCCCTCACACTTACACTACAGGGGCTGTCTCCCTCACACTTACACTACAGGGGCAGTGTCCCTCACACTTACACTACAGGGGCTGTCTCCCTCACACTTACACTACAGGGGCAGTGTCCCTCACACTTATACTACAGGGGCAGTGTCCCTCACACTTATACTACAGGGGCAGTGTCCCTCACACTTACACTACAGGGGCAGTGTCCCTCACACTTATACTACAGGGGCTGTCTCCCTCACACTTACACTACAGGGGCAGTGTCCCTCACACTTATACTACAGGGGCAGTGTCCCTCACACTTACACTACAGGGGCAGTGTCCCTCACACTTACACTACAGGGGCAGTGTCCCTCACACTTATACTACAGTGGCAGTGTCCCTCACACTTATACTACAGGGGCTGTGTCCCTCACACTTATACTACAGGGGCAGTGTCCCTCACACTTATACTACAGGGGCAGTGTCCCTCACACTTACACTACAGGGGCAGTGTCCCTCACACTTATACTACAGGGGCAGTGTCCCTCACACTTACACTACAGGGGCAGTGTCCCTCACAATTACACTACAGGGGCAGTGTCCCTCACACTTACACTACAGGGCCAGTGTCCCTCACACTTACACTACAGGGGCAGTGTCCCTCACACTTATACTACAGGGGCATTGTTCCTCAGACTTATAATACAGGGGCAGTGTCCCTCACACTTATACTACAGGGGCAGTGTCCCTCACACTTACACTACAGGGGCAGTGTCCCTCACACTTACACTACAGGGGCTGTGTCCCTCACACTTACACTACAGGGGCTGTCTCCCTCACACTTATACTACAGGGGCTGTCTCCCTCACACTTACACTACAGGGGCTGTCTCCCTCACACTTACACTACAGGGGCAGTGTCCCTCACACTTTCACTACAGGGGCTGTGTCCCTCACACTTACACTACAGGGGCTGTCTCCCTCACACTTATACTACAGGGGCAGTGTCCCTCACACTTATACTACAGGGGCAGTGTCCCTCACACTTATACTACAGGGGCAGTGTCCCTCACACTTATACTACAGGGGCAGTGTCCCTCAAACTTACACTACAGGGGCAGTGTCCCTCACAATTACACTACAGGGGCAGTGTCCCTCACACTTACACTACAGGGCCAGTGTCCCTCACACTTATACTACAGGGGCAGTGTCCCTCACACTTATACTACAGGGGCAGTGTCCCTCACACTTACACTACAGGGGCAGTGTCCCTCACACTTATACTACAGGGGCTGTCTCCCTCACACTTATATTACAGGGGCAGTGTCCCTCACACTTATACTACAGGGGCAGTGTCCCTCACACTTACACTACAGGGGCAGTGTCCCTCACACTTATACAACAGGGGCAGTGTCCCTCACACTTATACTACAGGGGCAGTGTCCCTCACACTTATACTACAGGGGCTGTCTCCCTCACACTTACACTACAGGGGCTGTCTCCCTCACACTTACACTACAGGGGCAGTGTCCCTCACACTTACACTACAGGGGCTGTGTCCCTCACACTTACACTACAGGGGCTGTCTCCATCACACTTATACTACAGGGGCAGTGTCCCTCACACTTACACTACAGGAGCAGTGTCCCTCACACTTATACTACAGGGGCAGTGTCCCTCACACTTACACTACAGGGGCAGTGTCCCTCACACTTACACTACAGGGGCAGTGTCCCTCACACTTACACTACAGGGGCAGTGTCCCTCACACTTACACTACAGGGGCAGTGTCCCTCACACTTACACTACAGGGGCAGTGTCCCTCACACTTACACTACAGGGGCAGTGTCCCTCACATTTACACTACAGGGGCAGTGTCCCTCACACTTACACTACAGGGGCAGTGTCCCTCACACTTACACTACAGGGGCTGTCTCCCTCACACTTACACTACAGGGGCAGTGTCCCTCACACTTACACTACAGGGGCTGTCTCCCTCACACTTACACTACAGGGGCAGTGTCCCTCACACTTATACTACAGGGGCAGTGTCCCTCACACTTATACTACAGGGGCAGTGTCCCTCACACTTACACTACAGGGGCAGTGTCCCTCACACTTATACTACAGGGGCTGTCTCCCTCACACTTACACTACAGGGGCAGTGTCCCTCACACTTATACTACAGGGGCAGTGTCCCTCACACTTACACTACAGGGGCAGTGTCCCTCACACTTACACTACAGGGGCAGTGTCCCTCACACTTATACTACAGTGGCAGTGTCCCTCACACTTATACTACAGGGGCTGTGTCCCTCACACTTATACTACAGGGGCAGTGTCCCTCACACTTATACTACAGGGGCAGTGTCCCTCACACTTACACTACAGGGGCAGTGTCCCTCACACTTATACTACAGGGGCAGTGTCCCTCACACTTACACTACAGGGGCAGTGTCCCTCACAATTACACTACAGGGGCAGTGTCCCTCACACTTACACTACAGGGCCAGTGTCCCTCACACTTACACTACAGGGGCAGTGTCCCTCACACTTATACTACAGGGGCATTGTTCCTCAGACTTATAATACAGGGGCAGTGTCCCTCACACTTATACTACAGGGGCAGTGTCCCTCACACTTATACTACAGGGGCAGTGTCCCTCACACTTACACTACAGGGGCAGTGTCCCTCACACTTATACTACAGGGGCAGTGTCCCTCACACTTATACTACAGGGGCAGTGTCCCTCACACTTACACTACAGGGGCAGTGTCCCTCACACTTATACTACAGGGGCAGTGTCCCTCACACTTATACTACAGGGGCAGTGTCCCTCACACTTACACTACAGGGGCAGTGTCCCTCACACTTATACTACAGGGGCTGTCTCCCTCACACTTACACTACAGGGGCAGTGTCCCTCACACTTACACTACAGGGGCAGTGTCCCTCACACTTATACTACAGGGGCAGTGTCCCTCACACTTACACTACAGGGGCAGTGTCCCTCACACTTATACTACAGGGGCAGTGTCCCTCACACTTACACTACAGGGCCAGTGTCCCTCACACTTACACTACAGGGGCAGTGTCCCTCACACTTATACTACAGGGGCATTGTCCCTCAGACTTATAATACAGGGGCTGTGTCCCTCACACTTATAATACAGGGGCTGTGTCCCTCACACTTATACTACAGGGGCAGTGTCCCTCACACTTACACTACAGGGGCAGTGTCCCTCACACTTACACTACAGGGGCAGTGTCCCTCACACTTATACTACAGGGGCAGTGTCCCTCACACTTACACTACAGGGGCAGTGTCCCTCACACTTACACTACAGGGGCAGTGTCCCTCACACTTACACTACAGGGGCAGTGTCCCTCACACTTACACTACAGGGCCAGTGTCCCTCACACTTACACTACAGGGGCAGTGTCCCTCACACTTATACTACAGGGGCATTGTTCCTCAGACTTATAATACAGGGGCAGTGTCCCTCACACTTATACTACAGGGGCAGTGTCCCTCACACTTATACTACAGGGCCAGTGTCCCTCACACTTATACTACAGGGGCAGTGTCCCTCACACTTATACTACAGGGGCAGTGTCCCTCACACTTACACTACAGGGGCAGTGTCCCTCACACTTACACTACAGGGGCAGTGTCCCTCACACTTATACTACAGGGGCTGTCTCCCTCACACTTATATTACAGGGGCAGTGTCCCTCACACTTATACTACAGGGGCAGTGTCCCTCACACTTACACTACAGGGGCAGTGTCCCTCACACTTATACAACAGGGGCAGTGTCCCTCACACTTATTTTACAGGGGCAGTGTCCCTCACACTTACACTACAGGGGCTGTCTCCCTCACACTTACACTACAGTGGCTGTCTCCCTCACACTTACACTACAGGGGCAGTGTCCCTCACACTTACACTACAGGGGCTGTGTCCCTCACACTTACACTACAGGGGCTGTCTCCCTCACACTTATACTACAGGGGCTGTCTCCCTCACACTTACACTACAGGGGCTGTCTCCCTCACACTTACACTACAGGGGCAGTGTCCCTCACACTTTCACTACAGGGGCTGTGTCCCTCACACTTACACTACAGGGGCTGTCTCCCTCACACTTATACTACAGGGGCAGTGTCCCTCACACTTATACTACAGGGGCAGTGTCCCTCACACTTATACTACAGGGGCAGTGTCCCTCACACTTATACTACAGGGGCAGTGTCCCTCAAACTTACACTACAGGGGCAGTGTCCCTCACAATTACACTACAGGGGCAGTGTCCCTCACACTTACACTACAGGGCCAGTGTCCCTCACACTTATACTACAGGGGCAGTGTCCCTCACACTTATACTACAGGGGCAGTGTCCCTCACACTTACACTACAGGGGCAGTGTCCCTCACACTTATACTACAGGGGCTGTCTCCCTCACACTTATATTACAGGGGCAGTGTCCCTCACACTTATACTACAGGGGCAGTGTCCCTCACACTTACACTACAGGGGCAGTGTCCCTCACACTTATACAACAGGGGCAGTGTCCCTCACACTTATACTACAGGGGCAGTGTCCCTCACTCTTATACTACAGGGGCTGTCTCCCTCACACTTACACTACAGGGGCTGTCTCCCTCACACTTACACTACAGGGGCAGTGTCCCTCACACTTACACTACAGGGGCTGTGTCCCTCACACTTACACTACAGGGGCTGTCTCCATCACACTTATACTACAGGGGCAGTGTCCCTCACACTTACACTACAGGAGCAGTGTCCCTCACACTTATACTACAGGGGCAGTGTCCCTCACACTTACACTACAGGGGCAGTGTCCCTCACACTTACACTACAGGGGCAGTGTCCCTCACACTTACACTACAGGGGCAGTGTCCCTCACACTTACACTACAGGGGCAGTGTCCCTCACACTTACACTACAGGGGCAGTGTCCCTCACACTTACACTACAGGGGCAGTGTCCCTCACATTTACACTACAGGGGCAGTGTCCCTCACACTTACACTACAGGGGCAGTGTCCCTCACACTTACACTACAGGGGCTGTCTCCCTCACACTTACACTACAGGGGCAGTGTCCCTCACACTTACACTACAGGGGCTGTCTCCCTCACACTTACACTACAGGGGCAGTGTCCCTCACACTTATACTACAGGGGCAGTGTCCCTCACACTTATACTACAGGGGCAGTGTCCCTCACACTTACACTACAGGGGCAGTGTCCCTCACACTTATACTACAGGGGCTGTCTCCCTCACACTTACACTACAGGGGCAGTGTCCCTCACACTTATACTACAGGGGCAGTGTCCCTCACACTTACACTACAGGGGCAGTGTCCCTCACACTTACACTACAGGGGCAGTGTCCCTCACACTTATACTACAGTGGCAGTGTCCCTCACACTTATACTACAGGGGCTGTGTCCCTCACACTTATACTACAGGGGCAGTGTCCCTCACACTTATACTACAGGGGCAGTGTCCCTCACACTTACACTACAGGGGCAGTGTCCCTCACACTTATACTACAGGGGCAGTGTCCCTCACACTTACACTACAGGGGCAGTGTCCCTCACAATTACACTACAGGGGCAGTGTCCCTCACACTTACACTACAGGGCCAGTGTCCCTCACACTTACACTACAGGGGCAGTGTCCCTCACACTTATACTACAGGGGCATTGTTCCTCAGACTTATAATACAGGGGCAGTGTCCCTCACACTTATACTACAGGGGCAGTGTCCCTCACACTTATACTACAGGGGCAGTGTCCCTCACACTTACACTACAGGGGCAGTGTCCCTCACACTTATACTACAGGGGCAGTGTCCCTCACACTTATACTACAGGGGCAGTGTCCCTCACACTTACACTACAGGGGCAGTGTCCCTCACACTTATACTACAGGGGCAGTGTCCCTCACACTTATACTACAGGGGCAGTGTCCCTCACACTTACACTACAGGGGCAGTGTCCCTCACACTTATACTACAGGGGCTGTCTCCCTCACACTTACACTACAGGGGCAGTGTCCCTCACACTTACACTACAGGGGCAGTGTCCCTCACACTTATACTACAGGGGCAGTGTCCCTCACACTTACACTACAGGGGCAGTGTCCCTCACACTTATACTACAGGGGCAGTGTCCCTCACACTTACACTACAGGGCCAGTGTCCCTCACACTTACACTACAGGGGCAGTGTCCCTCACACTTATACTACAGGGGCATTGTCCCTCAACCTTATAATACAGGGGCTGTGTCCCTCACACTTATAATACAGGGGCTGTGTCCCTCACACTTATACTACAGGGGCAGTGTCCCTCACACTTACACTACAGGGGCAGTGTCCCTCACACTTACACTACAGGGGCAGTGTCCCTCACACTTATACTACAGGGGCAGTGTCCCTCACACTTACACTACAGGGGCAGTGTCCCTCACACTTACACTACAGGGGCAGTGTCCCTCACACTTACACTACAGGGGCAGTGTCCCTCACACTTACACTACAGGGGCAGTGTCCCTCACACTTATACTACAGTGGCAGTGTCCCTCACACTTATACTACAGGGGCAGTGTCCCTCACACTTACACTACAGGGGCAGTGTCCCTCACACTTATACAACAGGGGCAGTGTCCCTCACACTTATACTACAGGGGCAGTGTCCCTCACACTTATACTACAGGGGCTGTCTCCCTCACACTTACACTACAGGGGCTGTCTCCCTCACACTTACACTACAGGGGCAGTGTCCCTCACACTTACACTACAGGGGCTGTGTCCCTCACACTTACACTACAGGGGCTGTCTCCATCACACTTATACTACAGGGGCAGTGTCCCTCACACTTACACTACAGGAGCAGTGTCCCTCACACTTATACTACAGGGGCAGTGTCCCTCACACTTACACTACAGGGGCAGTGTCCCTCACACTTACACTACAGGGGCAGTGTCCCTCACACTTACACTACAGGGGCAGTGTCCCTCACACTTACACTACAGGGGCAGTGTCCCTCACACTTACACTACAGGGGCAGTGTCCCTCACACTTACACTACAGGGGCAGTGTCCCTCACACTTACACTACAGGGGCAGTGTCCCTCACATTTACACTACAGGGGCAGTGTCCCTCACACTTACACTACAGGGGCAGTGTCCCTCACACTTACACTACAGGGGCTGTCTCCCTCACACTTACACTACAGGGGCAGTGTCCCTCACACTTACACTACAGGGGCTGTCTCCCTCACACTTACACTACAGGGGCAGTGTCCCTCACACTTATACTACAGGGGCAGTGTCCCTCACACTTATACTACAGGGGCAGTGTCCCTCACACTTACACTACAGGGGCAGTGTCCCTCACACTTATACTACAGGGGCTGTCTCCCTCACACTTACACTACAGGGGCAGTGTCCCTCACACTTATACTACAGGGGCAGTGTCCCTCACACTTACACTACAGGGGCAGTGTCCCTCACACTTACACTACAGGGGCAGTGTCCCTCACACTTATACTACAGTGGCAGTGTCCCTCACACTTATACTACAGGGGCTGTGTCCCTCACACTTATACTACAGGGGCAGTGTCCCTCACACTTATACTACAGGGGCAGTGTCCCTCACACTTACACTACAGGGGCAGTGTCCCTCACACTTATACTACAGGGGCAGTGTCCCTCACACTTACACTACAGGGGCAGTGTCCCTCACAATTACACTACAGGGGCAGTGTCCCTCACACTTACACTACAGGGCCAGTGTCCCTCACACTTACACTACAGGGGCAGTGTCCCTCACACTTATACTACAGGGGCATTGTTCCTCAGACTTATAATACAGGGGCAGTGTCCCTCACACTTATACTACAGGGGCAGTGTCCCTCACACTTATACTACAGGGGCAGTGTCCCTCACACTTACACTACAGGGGCAGTGTCCCTCACACTTATACTACAGGGGCAGTGTCCCTCACACTTATACTACAGGGGCAGTGTCCCTCACACTTACACTACAGGGGCAGTGTCCCTCACACTTATACTACAGGGGCTGTCTCCCTCACACTTACACTACAGGGGCAGTGTCCCTCACACTTACACTACAGGGGCAGTGTCCCTCACACTTATACTACAGGGGCAGTGTCCCTCACACTTACACTACAGGGGCAGTGTCCCTCACACTTATACTACAGGGGCAGTGTCCCTCACACTTACACTACAGGGCCAGTGTCCCTCACACTTACACTACAGGGGCAGTGTCCCTCACACTTATACTACAGGGGCATTGTCCCTCAGACTTATAATACAGGGGCTGTGTCCCTCACACTTATAATACAGGGGCTGTGTCCCTCACACTTATACTACAGGGGCAGTGTCCCTCACACTTACACTACAGGGGCAGTGTCCCTCACACTTACACTACAGGGGCAGTGTCCCTCACACTTATACTACAGGGGCAGTGTCCCTCACACTTACACTACAGGGGCAGTGTCCCTCACACTTACACTACAGGGGCAGTGTCCCTCACACTTACACTACAGGGGCAGTGTCCCTCACACTTACACTACAGGGGCAGTGTCCCTCACACTTATACTACAGTGGCAGTGTCCCTCACACTTATACTACAGGGGCTGTGTCCCTCACACTTATACTACAGGGGCAGTGTCCCTCACACTTATACTACAGGGGCAGTGTCCCTCACACTTACACTACAGGGGCAGTGTCCCTCACACTTATACTACAGGGGCAGTGTCCCTCACACTTACACTACAGGGGCAGTGTCCCTCACAATTACACTACAGGGGCAGTGTCCCTCACACTTACACTACAGGGCCAGTGTCCCTCACACTTACACTACAGGGGCAGTGTCCCTCACACTTATACTACAGGGGCATTGTTCCTCAGACTTATAATACAGGGGCAGTGTCCCTCACACTTATACTACAGGGGCAGTGTCCCTCACACTTATACTACAGGGGCAGTGTCCCTCACACTTACACTACAGGGGCAGTGTCCCTCACACTTATACTACAGGGGCAGTGTCCCTCACACTTATACTACAGGGGCAGTGTCCCTCACACTTACACTACAGGGGCAGTGTCCCTCACACTTATACTACAGGGGCAGTGTCCCTCACACTTATACTACAGGGGCAGTGTCCCTCACACTTACACTACAGGGGCAGTGTCCCTCACACTTATACTACAGGGGCTGTCTCCCTCACACTTACACTACAGGGGCAGTGTCCCTCACACTTACACTACAGGGGCAGTGTCCCTCACACTTATACTACAGGGGCAGTGTCCCTCACACTTACACTACAGGGGCAGTGTCCCTCACACTTATACTACAGGGGCAGTGTCCCTCACACTTACACTACAGGGCCAGTGTCCCTCACACTTACACTACAGGGGCAGTGTCCCTCACACTTATACTACAGGGGCATTGTCCCTCAGACTTATAATACAGGGGCTGTGTCCCTCACACTTATAATACAGGGGCTGTGTCCCTCACACTTATACTACAGGGGCAGTGTCCCTCACACTTACACTACAGGGGCAGTGTCCCTCACACTTACACTACAGGGGCAGTGTCCCTCACACTTATACTACAGGGGCAGTGTCCCTCACACTTACACTACAGGGGCAGTGTCCCTCACACTTACACTACAGGGGCAGTGTCCCTCACACTTATACTACAGGGGCAGTGTCCCTCACACTTATACTACAGGGGCAGTGTCCCTCAAACTTACACTACAGGGGCAGTGTCCCTCACACTTATACTACAGGGGCTGTCTCCCTCACACTTACACTACAGGGGCAGTGTCCCTCACACTTACACTACAGGGGCAGTGTCCCTCACACTTACACTACAGGGGCAGTGTCCCTCACACTTACACTACAGGGGCAGTGTCCCTCACACTTATACTACAGGGGCAGTGTCCCTCACACTTACACTACAGGGGCAGTGTCCCTCACACTTATACTACAGGGGCAGTGTCCCTCACACTTATACTACAGGGGCAGTGTCCCTCACACTTACACTACAGGGGCAGTGTCCCTCACACTTACACTACAGGGGCAGTGTCCCTCACACTTACACTACAGGGGCAGTGTCCCTCACACTTACACTACAGGGGCTGTCTTCCTCACACTTACACTACAGGGGCAGTGTCCCTCACACTTACACTACAGGGGCTGTCTCCCTCACACTTACACTACAGGGGCAGTGTCCCTCACACTTACACTACAGGGGCAGTGTCCCTCACACTTACACTACAGGGGCAGTGTCCCTCACAATTACACTACAGGGGCAGTGTCCCTCACACTTACACTACAGGGCCAGTGTCCCTCACACTTACACTACAGGGGCAGTGTCCCTCACACTTATACTACAGGGGCATTGTCCCTCAGGCTTATAATACAGGGGCTGTGTCCCTCACACTTATACTACAGGGGCAGTGTCCCTCACACTTACACTACAGGGGCAGTGTCCCTCACACTTATACTACAGGGGCAGTGTCCCTCACACTTATACTACAGGGGCAGTGTCCCTCACACTTATACTACAGGGGCAGTGTCCCTCACACTTACACTACAGGGGCAGTGTCCCTCACACTTATACTACAGGGGCAGTGTCCCTCAGACTTATAATACAGGGGCTGTGTCCCTCACACTTATACTACAGGGGCAGTGTCCCTCACACTTATACTACAGGGGCAGTGTCCCTCACACTTATACTACAGGGGCAGTGTCCCTCACACTTATACTACAGGGGCAGTGTCCCTCACACTTACACTACAGGGGCAGTGTCCCTCACACTTACACTACAGGGGCAGTGTCCCTCACACTTACACTACAGGGGCTGTGTCCCTCACACTTAGACTACAGGGGCAGTGTCTCTCACACTTACACTACAGGGGCTGTGTCCCTCACACTTACACTACAGGGGCAGTGTCCCTCACACTTACACTACAGGGGCAGTGTCCCTCACACTTACACTACAGGGGCTGTGTCCCTCACACTTAGACTACAGGGGCAGTGTCCCTCACACTTATACTACAGGGGCAGTGTCCCTCACACTTATACTACAGGGGCAGTGTCCCTCACACTTATACTACAGGGGCAGTGTCCCTCACACTTACACTACAGGGGCAGTGTCCCTCACACTTACACTACAGGGGCATTGTCCCTCACACTTATACTACAGGGGCAGTGTCCCTCACACTTACACTACAGGGGCAGTGTCCCTCACACTTACACTACAGGGGCAGTGTCCCTCACACTTATACTACAGGGGCAGTGTCCCTCACACTTATACTACAGGGGCAGTGTCCCTCACACTTACACTACAGGGGCAGTGTCCCTCACACTTACACTACAGGGGCAGTGTCCCTCACACTTACACTACAGGGGCTGTGTCCCTCACACTTAGACTTCAGGGGCAGTGTCCCTCACACTTATACTACAGGGGCAGTGTCCCTCACACTTATACTACAGGGGCAGTGTCCCTCACACTTATACTACAGGGGCAGTGTTCCTCACACTTACACTACAGGGGCAGTGTCCCTCACACTTACACTACAGGGGCAGTGTCCCTCACACTTATACTACAGGGGCAGTGTCCCTCACACTTACACTACAGGGGCAGTGTCCCTCACACTTACACTACAGGGGCAGTGTCCCTCACACTTACACTACAGGGGCAGTGTCCCTCACACTTATACTACAGGGGCAGTGTCCCTCACACTTATACTACAGGGGCAGTGTCCCTCACACTTACACTACAGGAGCAGTGTCCCTCACACTTACACTACAGGGGCAGTGTCCCTCACACTTACACTACAGGGGCAGTGTCCCTCACACTTACACTACAGGGGCAGTGTCCCTCACACTTGACCTTGTGCCAGCTCCGACTGCGTGGCTGCAGCGTGGGAAATGTATCTGTATCCTGCTGCAGAGAATCTCTGTGCCCTATTGTCTGGTGCGTACAATGTGTCCCTTGCCCCAGAGGCTCATGGGACTTTTAGTCTCGGCATAGAGCCTTTCCTATTGGCCGCCACAGCCAGGAGTCTATTGCGCATGCGCAACTCCACTGCGCATGCGTGCTTACACACAACATGGCCGCTGGAGCCTCCAGCGATCCGATCGTCCTGCACACGCCGTAGCTCTCTCCTCTGGACCCATCGGATGTGCGCGCATGCTACCGCTGGTACACGCGCACCCCCGCGACACTCCTGACACCCGCTGGACGCACCCGTGTGAGTGTGCTCACAAGTGATATTCTTTATTGGCTATATGCTAACGGTGGAGGGTTCCTGTCGCCTTTTTCACCCACCATAAGTTAAAATGTATATGGTAAACCTACCCAGCCTAGAAATATTGCATGGCCAGCAGTACTCCCAGCCTCACACTGATGAGACCCATTAAGGTTGAAGCATGTCTGCAAGGGGTTTGACTGGCTTTGCATCTAATCCCATGCTGTGCTTAAAAGCTGTGTGAACAGCAGAGCATTAGCTTATATGGGTTCCATGTATGTGGATTACAGGCAAAAGGTGACACTTTGTGTGCTCATTTGCATGTCATTTCCCAGAATCCCTTGCTGCAGTGGGAGCACAGTATGCTGGGGATAATGGTGAAAGGCAGGGTTGCAGACCTGCCTAAGACATGTGAATGTGCTAACAGGTGATATTCTTTATTGTGTACACAGTATATAACCCATTGCACACAGTCATGTACATGTGGGCAGTACCAGAGGCACGTTCTATTGTTGCCTCTGCTTGCCTGGAGAGTTCTAGTAGGTCATGTGACCAGTGGGGGGACAGAGTGCTACAGCAGGTTTTACCCAGAGACAGAGAGATGGGAACGGTTGACACCCCCTGGGTAGATAAGGGGGGGGAGGGGGTCTGGTCTGTTCAGCAGAGAGAGTGTTCTAGGGACAGACTGTTCTAGGTGCCCGGTGCAGGCAGAGGTTCCCATGCTGCAGGGAGCAGGGCTATAGCCTGGGTTTATGTAGGGATCTGGGTCTGAGCCTGCTTCATCCTTAGCCAGGTTTAGGTTGGGTCCTGGGAGGAACTGCAGGCAGAGGGGGAACTGCTGCAAGAGAGACAAGCTGAAAACCTGTCCTGTTATGTTGTGTCTGCTGGTGTACAATAAAAGCAAGCATCCTGTTTATAAGTTCCTGCGCCCTGTTCTGTATCTTCGTCCGGCACGCCCTTGTCCTCCTCTTGGTAGGGGATGTCCGTTCTCCTCGGCTTCTTGGTCTAAAACGAGGCGACATAGGCTTTTATAGGCCTATGACGTTACATGTTCATCACATGGTTCCCATGGCCCTGATTGGGCAGTGAAAACCATGTAATTTTGTTTTTTTTTGGTGACATCATGTAAAGGAAATTAAGCCAGCCAATCAGAATGGCTGTGCTTCCTTTCCCTTTAACATGATGTCATCAAAAGCAAGATGGCCGCCGTCACATGGTACCTGAGCCAATCAGATGGTGGGAACTAAATCCCCAATCTTGCTGTAGTAGACCATGTGACAGAGGCTTGGGGGATGTGACTCCCTTTGGATGACGTCACATCCTTTCTCCCAAAAATGAAATGTATGTTATTTTTCTTTTACAGGTTTTTGATTTTATTTTTATTGTGATTTAATTATTTTGGATGCTCATTCGTTGCCCCTGTATTTATGTGTGTCTCTATGGATGTACATGGAAGAAGGAACAGAGGGCACAACGGATTTTAGCAAATGAAAACTCATTTATTGAGCCAACACAACGTTTCGACTGTGAAGGTCTTTTTCAAGTGACAATGGCATAAACAAAATCTACTCTATCAACATATATATATATATATATAGTGCCCCAAATGTACATACATACAGGGACAATCTATGGTTGTTTTTGCAAAAGCTTGTTTTTATGTATTTAAAATGTATTTTGCTTGTTTGTTTAGAAATGTTTGTGCAATTTAATTTATATTTTTATTTAGTAGGATGTAATTTTTAGTGGTGTTTTAAATAGTTTATTTCGGGGGTGGGGGTGCTTGCTTTTAAGTAGTGACTTCTTTTTGGTAGTTAGATTTTGTGTAATGGTGTTACTTTGAGCTTTCATTTATTTCATAATGATTTTGTTTTGGTGTTTTAATTGAGAATTGTGGAATGTATTTTGGATTGGATTAATTGATTGATGATAATTTATTTCTGTTTACTTCTTTATTTCTTTTTATTTTCTGATTGTTTGGATGGCATGGGAGATAGTTTATTTTATTTTGACCATTGACTGGCATAGTGTTAAATGATGCACAGATTATATGGGCATGATGTACCCACTGTGCCATTCAATTGTTTTATTGGCATTTGTTATCTATTTATTTTGATATGTGCTGTGTTTTATTTTGATATGTGCTGTATTTTATTTTGATATGTGCTGTATTTTATTTTGCTATTTGCTGTGTTTTATTTTGAAATGTGCTGTGTTTTATTTTGATATGTGCTGCGTTTTATTTTGATATGCTGTATTTTATTTTACTATGTGCTGTGTTTTATTTTGATATATGCTGTATTTTATTTTGATATATGCTGTATTTTATTTTGATATATGCTGTATTTTATTTTGATATGTGCTGTATTTTATTTGATATGTGCTGTATTTTATTTTGATATGTGCTCTATTATACTTTGATATGTGCTATGTTTTATTTTGATATGTGCTGTATTTTATTTTGATATGTGCTGTGTTTTATTTTGCTATGTGCTGTGTTTTATTTTGCTATGTGCTGTGTTTTATTTTGCTATGTGCTGTGTTTTATTTTGCTATGTGCTGTGTTTTATTTTGCTATGTGCTGCGTTTTATTTTGATATGTGCTGCGTTTTATTTTGATATGTGCTGTGTTTTATTTTGCTATGTGCTGTGTTTTATTTTGATATGTGCTGTGTTTTATTTTGCTATGTGCTGTGTTTTATTTTGCTATGTGCTGTGTTTTATTTTGCTATGTGCTGTGTTTTATTTTGCTATGTGCTGTGTTTTATTTTGCTATGTGCTGTGTTTTATTTTGATATGTGCTGTATTTTATTTTGATATGTGCTGAGTTTTTTTTTGATATGTGCTGTGTTTTATTTTGATATGCGCTGTATTTTATTTTGATATGCGCTGTATTTTATTTTGATATGCGCTGTATTTTATTTTGATATGTGCTGTGTTTTATTTTGATATGTGCTGAGTTTTATTTTGCTATGTGCTGCGTTTTATTTTGCTATGTGCTGCGTTTTATTTTGCTATGTGCTGCGTTTTATTTTGATATGTGCTGAGTTTTATTTTGATATGTGCTGTGTTTTATTTTGATATGTGCTGTGTTTTATTTTGATATGTGCTATGTTTTATTTTGCTATGTGCTGTGTTTTATTTTGATATGTGCTGTGTTTTATTTTGCTATGTGCTGTGTTTTTTTTTGCTATGTGCTGTGTTTTATTTTGATATGTGCTGTATTTTATTTTGCTATTTGCTGTGTTTTATTTTGATATGTGCTGTGTTTTATTTTGCTATGTGCTGTGTTTTATTTTGATATGTGCTGTGTTTAATTTTGCTATGTGCTGCGTTTTATTTTGATATGTGCTGTGTTTTATTTTGATATGTGCTGTGTTTTATTTTAATATGTGCTGCGTTTTATTTTGATATGTGCTGTGTTTTATTTTGATATGTGCTGTGTTTTATTTTGATATGTGCTAAGTTTTATTTTGATATGTGCTAAGTTTTATTTTGATATGTGCTGTGTTTGATTTTGCTATGTGCTGTTTTATTTTGATATGTGCTGTGTTTGATTTTTATATGTGCTGTGTTTGATTTTGATATGTGCTGTGTTTTATTTTGCTATGTGCTGCGTTTTATTTTGATATGTGCTGCGTTTTATTTTGATATGTGCTGTGTTTGATTTTGATATGTGCTGTGTTTTATTTTGCTATGTGCTGTGTTTGATTTTGATATGTGCTGTGTTTTTATTTGCTATGTGCTGTATTTTATTTTGATATGTGCTGCGTTTTATTTTGATATGTGCTGTGTTTTATTTTGATATGTGCTGTGTTTTATTTTGATATGTGCTGTGTTTTATTTTGATATGTGCTGTGTTTTATTTTGATATGTGCTGTGTTTTATTTTGCTATGTGTTGCGTTTTATTTTGATATGTGCTGCGTTTTATTTTGATATGTGCTGTGTTTTATTTTGATATGTGCTGTGTTTTATTTTGCTATGTGCTGTGTTTTATTTTGCTATGTGCTGTGTTTTATTTTGCTATGTGCTGTGTTTTATTTTGCTATGTGCTGTGTTTTATTTTGCTATGTGCTGTGTTTTATTTTGCTATGTGCTGTGTTTTATTTTGCTATGTGCTGTGTTTTATTTTGCTATGTGCTGTGTTTTATTTTGATATGTGCTGTGTTTTATTTTGATATGTGCTGTATTTTATTTTGATATGTGCTGAGTTTTATTTTGATATGTGCTGTGTTTTATTTTGATATGCGCTGTATTTTATTTTGATATGCGCTGTATTTTATTTTGATATGCGCTGTATTTTATTTTGATATGTGCTGTTTTTTATTTTGATATGTGCTGAGTTTTATTTTGCTATGTGCTGCGTTTTATTTTGCTATGTGCTGCGTTTTATTTTGCTATGTGCTGCGTTTTATTTTGCTATGTGCTGCGTTTTATTTTGATATGTGCTGAGTTTTATTTTGATATGTGCTGTGTTTTATTTTGATATGTGCTGTGTTTTATTTTGATATGTGCTGTGTTTTATTTTGATATGTGCTGTGTTTTATTTTGCTATGTGCTGTGTTTTATTTTGATATGTGCTGTATTTTATTTTGCTATTTGCTGTGTTTTATTTTGATTTGTGCTGTGTTTTATTTTGATATGTGCTATGTTTTATTTTGCTATGTGCTGTGTTTTATTTTGATATGTGCTGTGTTTTATTTTGCTATGTGCTGTGTTTTATTTTGCTATGTGCTGTGTTTTATTTTGATATGTGCTGTATTTTATTTTGATATGTGCTGTGTTTTATTTTGCTATGTGCTGTGTTTTATTTTGATATGTGCTGTGTTTTATTTTGCTATGTGCTGTGTTTTATTTTGCTATGTGCTGTGTTTTATTTTGATATGTGCTGTGTTTTATTTTGCTATGTGCTGTGTTTTATTTTGCTATGTGCTGTGTTTTATTTTGATATGTGCTGTATTTTATTTTGCTATTTGCTGTGTTTTATTTTGATATGTGCTGTGTTTTATTTTGCTATGTGCTGTGTTTTATTTTGATATGTGCTGTGTTTTATTTTGCTATGTGCTGTGTTTTATTTTGCTATGTGCTGTGTTTTATTTTGATATGTGCTGTGTTTTATTTTGATATGTGCTGTGTTTTATTTTGATATGTGCTGTGTTTTATTTTGATATGTGCTGTGTTTTATTTTGCTATGTGCTGCGTTTTATTTTGATATGTGCTAAGTTTTATTTTGATATGTGCTGTGTTTGATTTTGCTATGTGCTGTGTTTGATTTTAATATGTGATGTGTTTTATTTTGCTATGTGCTGTGTTTGATTTTGATATGTGCTGTGTTTTATTTTGCTATGTGCTGTATTTTATTTTGATATGTGCTGCGTTTTATTTTGATATGTGCTGTATTTTATTTTGATATGTGCTGTATTTTATTTTGATATGTGCTGTGTTTTATTTTGCTATGTGCTGCGTTTTATTTTGCTATGTGCTGTGTTTTATTTTGCTATGTGCTGTGTTTTATTTTGCTATGTGCTGCGTTTTATTTTGATATGTGCTGCGTTTTATTTTGATATGTGCTGTGATTGATTTTGATATGTGCTGTGTTTTATTTTGCTATGTGCTGTGTTTTATTTTGCTATGTGCTGTGTTTTATTTTGCTATGTGCTGTGTTTTATTTTGCTATGTGCTGTATTTTATTTTGATATGTGCTGAGTTTTATTTTGATATGTGCTGTGTTTTATTTTGATATGTGCTGTGTTTTATTTTGATATGCGCTGTATTTTATTTTGATATGCGCTGTATTTTATTTTGATATGTGCTGTGTTTTATTTTGATATGTGCTGAGTTTTATTTTGCTATGTGCTGCGTTTTATTTTGCTATGTGCTGCGTTTTATTTTGCTATGTGCTGCGTTTTATTTTGCTACAGTATGTGCTGCGTTTTATTTTGATATGTGCTGAGTTTTATTTTGATATGTGCTGTGTTTTATTTTGATATGTGCTGTGTTTTATTTTGATATGTGCTGTGTTTTATTTTGATATGTGCTGTGTTTTATTTTGCTATGTGCTGTGTTTTATTTTGATATGTGCTGTATTTTATTTTGCTATTTGCTGTGTTTTATTTTGATTTGTGCTGTGTTTTATTTTGATATGTGCTATGTTTTATTTTGCTATGTGCTGTGTTTTATTTTGATATGTGCTGTGTTTTATTTTGCTATGTGCTGTGTTTTATTTTGCTATGTGCTGTGTTTTATTTTGATATGTGCTGTGTTTTATTTTGATATGTGCTGTATTTTATTTTGATATGTGCTGTATTTTATTTTGATATGTGCTGTGTTTTATTTTGCTATGTGCTGCGTTTTATTTTGCTATGTGCTGTGTTTTATTTTGCTATGTGCTGTGTTTTATTTTGCTATGTGCTGCGTTTTATTTTGATATGTGCTGCGTTTTATTTTGATATGTGCTGTGTTTGATTTTGATATGTGCTGTGTTTTATTTTGCTATGTGCTGTGTTTTATTTTGATATGTGCTGTGTTTTATTTTGATATGTGCTGTGTTTTATTTTGATATGTGCTGTGTTTTATTTTGCTATGTGCTGTGTTTTATTTTGATATGTGCTGCGTTTTATTTTGATATGTGCTGTATTTTATTTTGATATGTGCTGTGTTTTATTTTGATATGTGCTGTGTTTTATTTTGATATGTGCTGTATTTTATTTTGATATGTGCTGTGTTTTATTTTGATATGTGCTGTGTTTTATTTTGATATGTGCTGTGTTTTATTTTGATATGTGCTGTGTTTTATTTTGATATGCGCTGTGTTTTATTTTGATATGCGCTGTGTTTTATTTTGATATGCGCTGTATTTTATTTTGATATGCGCTGAGCGCATATCAAAATAAAACACAGCGCATATCAAAATAAAACACAGCGCATATCAAAATAAAACACAGCACATATCAAAATAAAACACAGCGCATATCAAAATAAAACAGTGTTTTATTTTGATATGTGCTGTGTTTTATTTTGATATGCGCTGTGTTTTATTTTGATATGTGCTGTGTTTTATTTTGATATGCGCTGTGTTTTATTTTGATATGTGCTGCGTTTTATTTTGATATGTGCTGTGTTTTATTTTGATATGTGCTGTGTTTTATTTTGATATGTGCTGTGTTTTATTTTGATATGTGCTGTGTTTTATTTTGATATGTGCTGTGTTTTATTTTGATATGTGCTGTGTTTCATTTTGATATGTGCTGTGTTTTATTTTGATATGTGCTGTGTTTTATTTTGATATGTGCTGTGTTTTATTTTGATATGTGCTGTGTTTTATTTTGATATGTGCTGTGTTTTATTTTGATATGTGCTGTGTTTTATTTTGATATGTGCTGTGTTTCATTTTGATATGTGCTGTGTTTTATTTTGATATGTGCTGTGTTTTATTTTGATATGTGCTGTGTTTTATTTTGCTATGTGCTGTGTTTTATTTTGATATGCGCTGTGTTTTATTTTGATATGTGCTGTATTTTATTTTGATATGTGCTGTGTTTTATTTTGATATGCGCTGTGTTTTATTTTGCTATGTGCTGTGTTTTATTTTGCTATGTGCTGTGTTTTATTTTGATATGTGCTGTGTTTTATTTTGATATGCGCTGTGTTTTATTTTGATATGTGCTGTGTTTTATTTTGATATGTGCGGTGTTTTATTTTGATATGCGCTGTGTTTTATTTTGATATGTGCTGTGTTTTATTTTGATATGTGCTGTGTTTTATTTTGATATGTGCTGCGTTTTATTTTGCTATTTGCTGTGTTTTATTTTGATATGTGCTGTGTTTTATTTTGATATGTGCTGTGTTTTATTTTGATATGTGCTGCGTTTTATTTTGCTATTTGCTGTGTTTTATTTTGATATGTGCTGTGTTTTATTTTGATATGTGCTGCGTTTTATTTTGCTATTTGCTGTGTTTTATTTTGATATGTGCTGTGTTTGATTTTGATATGTGCTGTGTTTGATTTTGATATGTGTTGTATTTTATTTTGCTATGCGCTGTATTTTATTTTGATATGTGCTGTGTTTTATTTTGATATGTGCTGCGTTTTATTTTGATATGTGCTGTGTTTTATTTTGATATGTGCTGTGTTTTATTTTGATATGTGCTGTGTTTTATTTTGATATGTGCTGTGTTTTATTTGATATGTGCTGTGTTTTATTTTGATATGTGCTGTGTTTTATTTTTCTATGTGCTGTGTTTTATTTTGATATGTGCTGTGTTTTATTTTGATATGTGCTGTGTTTTATTTTGATATGTGCTGTGTTTTATGTTGATATGTGCTGTGTTTTATGTTGATATGTGCTGTGTTTTATTTTGATATGTGCTGTGTTTTATTTTGATATGTGCTGCGTTTTATTTTGCTATTTGCTGTGTTTTATTTTGATATGTGCTGTGTTTTATTTTGATATGTGCTGTGTTTTATTTTGATATGTGCTGCGTTTTATTTTGCTATTTGCTGTGTTTTATTTTGATATGTGCTGTGTTTTATTTTGATATGTGCTGCGTTTTATTTTGCTATTTGCTGTGTTTTATTTTGATATGTGCTGTGTTTGATTTTGATATGTGCTGTGTTTGATTTTGATATGTGTTGTATTTTATTTTGCTATGCGCTGTATTTTATTTTGATATGTGCTGTGTTTTATTTTGATATGTGCTGCGTTTTATTTTGATATGTGCTGTGTTTTATTTTGATATGTGCTGTGTTTTATTTTGATATGTGCTGCGTTTTATTTTGATATGTGCTGTGTTTTATTTTGATATGTGCTGTGTTTTATGTTGATATGTGCTGTGTTTTATGTTGATATGTGCTGTGTTTTATGTTGATATGTGCTGTGTTTTATTTTGATATGTGCTGTGTTTTATTTTGATATGTGCTGCGTTTTATTTTGCTATTTGCTGTGTTTTATTTTGATATGTGCTGTGTTTTATTTTGATATGTGCTGTGTTTTATTTTGATATGTGCTGCGTTTTATTTTGCTATTTGCTGTGTTTTATTTTGATATGTGCTGTGTTTTATTTTGATATGTGCTGCGTTTTATTTTGCTATTTGCTGTGTTTTATTTTGATATGTGCTGTGTTTGATTTTGATATGTGCTGTGTTTGATTTTGATATGTGTTGTATTTTATTTTGCTATGCGCTGTATTTTATTTTGATATGTGCTGTGTTTTATTTTGATATGTGCTGCGTTTTATTTTGATATGTGCTGTGTTTTATTTTGATATGTGCTGTGTTTTATTTTGATATGTGCTGTGTTTTATTTTGATATGTGCTGTGTTTTATTTTGATATGTGCTGTGTTTTATTTTGATATGTGCTGTGTTTTATTTTTCTATGTGCTGTGTTTTATTTTGATATGTGCTGTGTTTTATTTTGATATGTGCTGTGTTTTATTTTGATATGTGCTGTGTTTTATGTTGATATGTGCTGTGTTTTATGTTGATATGTGCTGTGTTTTATGTTGATATGTGCTGTGTTTTATTTTGATATGTGCTGTGTTTTATTTTGATATGTGCTGTGTTTTATTTTGATATGTGCTGCGTTTTATTTTGCCGTATCAGAACAGAAGAAGCAAGCAGACCGTCATCGTCGTGAGACTCCCACTTAAACACCGGGCAAAGGGTCTGGCTTTTGACAAAAAACTTCCGCCTGAAGGTGCCCTCTCCCAAATTGCAACGAGGTTAATTGGACCTTTTGTCGTCACAGAATGGGTCAGTCCAGTTGCCTATCAGGTGAAACTCCCGTCTGTGCTCTACATGTCGCTCCTGAAACCCTTCATTCCGTGTCCCCACTCATCCGTTCTGGATTTGCCTCCTCAACCTATCCTGGAACCAGATTCCATATTCTCTGTCTCCATTTGCAGCTCATGGGATTCATATCTCCCTAGTTCAGCTGCCTGGTATTTTCCCTGTCCCAGCAGCTAGCTGCATGTGAAAAGGCAGCATTATTGTTACGTGTTGGTTACACAGCCCTAGTCAGTGTTGGTTGCCTGCAATCTCCTATTCTCCTAGCTGAGTGTGGGCTATTCCTACACTCCTGTCCTTGCTGACAGTTAGTATAGTCTCACTTCCCTTCTAGTGTGACCCTTGCTCCTCACTTCCTTTTCACCCTGGACTCTGAGTGAGTACCTGCCTGCTATTTACCCCAGCAAGGCCTCTCTGTTTTACACTGTCTCATCCTTGATACACTGCACAGCAGGCAGAGAAGCCCTCTCTACCCACACTACATCTAGAAGCACCTATCTCCCTGTGATTTTCCCTCAATAAAACCAAGAAAGACAAAAGGACTTGTTGTGCTTTGGAAGAGGGAAGGCAGGAGTTAAGCTAACTGGAATTATTCACACATCATTCGTGACCCTGGTTCCAGGAAATCAACCTTTCCTTGTAGAGGGTCAACAAGAGTTTGAGATCCAGGCTATCCTTGATTCCAGAATCTCAAGGGGAAGACTTCAGTACCTTGTACGTTGGAAAGGTTTCGGTCCTGAGGAACGAGAGTGGATCCCAGGAAACAAGTACACGCCTCAAGGCTTGTCCAGGCCTTTCACCGCAAATATCCTTCAAGACCATCCCTGGGTAGCCCGGAGGTCGCCCCTGAAGAGGGGGGTAGTGTCAGGATAGATGCTAAGCCCCACCCCCGGATGCATCACGCACCGCCATCGCGGACGTGCGCAAAGCACCATACACGCAAACTCGCAGCACTGCCGGGAGGCAGATCTCTGGAGGGGCAGGTCACCCGCAAGCGTACGCCGCACTGTATCTAATGACCGGATTAACCTCAGCTGCTTCTCAGTTGATGCACCATCCGTTTCCACCTATCAGCACACAAGCTATGTGTAATCACATCACTCCCTGCAACCTTCTGATTGGTCCTCAGTCATTTATGTGCTCAGTCAGCCCCATAGCTATTGGCTGAGCATAATCTTCTGAACCTGTGCTTACTGCCAGTCGTTGCTGTTGCTTTCTCTCGCTTTGCCTTCCGTTCCCCCGCACGTGCCCAGACCTCTGCCTTCTCGTACCCCTGGACCTTGGCTCACTTCTGGACTCCCACTCTCTCCTCGATCTCGGCTATGGATTACGACTACTCCTCTCTCCAACCCCTGATTACGGCAAGTACCCTGACCTTCCCAAACTCTCCTACCCTGACCCGGCTACACGACCCTGACTCTGCAATCCAGACCTGGTTTTGCGGTTGTAGATCAGTGGTTATCCACATCCCCACCTCAGCCTCATGGTCTAGTCCTGTTTGTGGTGAGCACACGTCACAGACTCGCGGTGCTTCCTCCAGCCGGAGTAATACTAAGATAGCCGGAGTAACTCACGCTCAGTCTGCTGTCCTGCTCCGCTGAATTATCTCACTACAGGGCAATCCCTATTTTGTTGGTGATCCTTAATATACTACAGTGAGGGGACTGCCTGGGGCCTAGGGGTAAGGTTCTGGCCTAGTCCAGGAAGCGTGACTGTAACCTGAACTCTACCTCCTCCTTCCACAGCTTGCCCAGACTGCCTCTCTGCTTCCAGTCCCGCGGAGGGAATCATGATCTTCAGGACTTCCCCTTCCTGCTGCACCAACCACAAGATGGCAAGTGCCCACGCAAGTCCCATAACAACATGCGATGCCAACCGCAAGATGGCCACCACAACTTCCCCCGATCCTCCCAAGCGATGGAACCGGCTCCCTACGAAGGTAAGGGGGAGTACCCTGCTACATATACACACACACAACTCCATTATACACACACACACACACACACACACACACACACACACACACACACCTTTACTCTATTATACACACGCTATACTAACTGTATCCTCCCTGCTCTTCTGTATCCTGCATGTATGTGTATGTATGTGTAGCCAGGTTCCCCATGGCTCCCCGGTTCTCCCTGTTCCCCCCCCCTTTGCCTTGTGCTGCGGGCGGTGCAGCGGGCGATGGGCTGGCCGGAGGCTTTGTGGGCTCAATCAATAGGGCACTGCCATCTTGCGCTGGTACGCGCATGCGCGTCCAGTACTGCGGCGGCCATTGCAGAATCACGCATGCGCAGTCTGATAGGCACATACGGCTGCCCATAGAAATAGGTTCCGCAGGGACTACAAGCCCCATAGTGCTTGGGGGCATGGAGACACATGACCAGGCACAGCCAATAGGACTGCAGGGATGCCCTACATTTCGCGCACTGGCACCAGTGAGTCAGTCGGTGCTGGGACACAGACAGGGGAGGAGGTATTTGTGCAGGAGTCTGTGACCCTCTGCCCTAGTCCAGATTCCCCCTAGGCCCCAGCTAGGCCCCAACTCACAAGTATAGTTTGTGGCTGCTATCGGGACCGGCCCTTAGGTAGGGAAACTGCCCCATTAGCTACTGGTATAGTTCAGGGACGCAGCTACTGCGCGACGCAGCTACTACGTGACGCAGCTACTACGCGACGCATCCCTGATAATTGTGGTCTGGGACCAGACCACTTCTGAAGATACAGAGACTGTCATCACGGTGTGACACTCCAGAGCGATACCACCCCACGCGGAGGCCGTCTCGTCGCGGGTGACATCGCTGGATCGGAGGATCACACCTGTCCTCCAGTCGGCGCACCCGGGTGTTGGAGCACCCGGCAGGAACCTTTACATCAAGTGCACCAACCATTGCTAAACTTTCCACAGTGGGCCGCGCGGTCTCACACATTGGGGGTTGGGTGTGGGACACGGTGTGGGACACGGTGTGGGACACGGTGTGGGACACGGTGAGGGGACACGGTGTGGGACACGGTGAGGGGACACGGTGTGGGACACGGTGAGGGGTCATGGCCGTGCGGGGCTGAAGGGTAGTTGTACTATTAGCAATCAGTATAGAGCTGGTAAGAGATATATATGTTGCCAAGTAAAGGTATTGTTATTTTACACTGCGTGGTATTATTGTGAGTGGGTCCTGTGACAGGCTCCTCCCACTACGCTGGGATCCCTCTCAGGTGGAGGCGCTGCACCGGTATCGTCATTATTGCACCCCAGGCTCTCCGTGGCGAGGCTTAGACTCTCTGTGAACCAACAGGTAAAGGCAGCACCAGTAGCCATCTTGTGTATGGGGAAACAAGGCTACATATGTATGCACCACTACCCCACGCAGCCCCTCACCCCTACCCCACGCAGCCCCTCACCCCTACCCCACGCAGCCCCTCACCCCTACCACACGCAGCTCCTCACCCCTACCCCACGCAGCCCCTCACCCCTACCCCACGCAGCCCCTCACCCCTACCCCACGCAGCCCCTCACCCCTACCACACGCAGCTCCTCACCCCTACCCCACGCAGCCCCTCACCCCTACCCCACGCAGCCCCTCACCCCTACCCCACGCAGCCCCTCACCCCTACCCCACGCAGCCCCTCACCCCTACCCCACGCAGCTCCTCACCCCTACAACATGCGGCTCCTCACCCCTACCACACGCAGCTCCTCACCCCTACCACACGCAGCTCCTCACCCCTACCCCACGCAGCTCCTCACCCCTACCCCACGCAGCCCCTCACCCCTACCACACGCAGCTCCTCACCCCTACCCCACGCAGCTCCTCACCACTACCCCACGCAGCCCCTCACCCCTACCACACGCAGCTCCTCACCCCTACCCCACGCAGCTCCTCACCCCTACCCCACGCAGCACCTCACCCCTACCCCACGCAGCCCCTCACCCCTACCACACGCAGCCCCTCACCCCTACCACACGCAGCTCCTCACCCCTACCACACGCGGCCCCTCACCCCTACCCCACGCAGCCCCTCACCCCTACCACACGCAGCCCCTCACCCCTACCACACGCAGCCCCTCACCCCTACCACACGCAGCTCCTCACCCCTACCACACGCAGCTCCTCACCCCTACCCCACGCAGCACCTCACCCCTACCCCACGCAGCTCCTCACCCCTACCACACGCAGCTCCTCACCCCTACCACACGCAGCTCCTCACCCCTACAACATGCGGCTCCTCACCCCTACCCCACGCAGCTCCTCACCCCTACCCCACGCAGCTCCTCACCCCTACCACACGCAGCTCCTCACCCCTACCCCACGCAGCACCTCACCCCTACCCCACGCAGCTCCTCACCCCTACCACACGCAGCTCCTCACCCCTACCACACGCAGCTCCTCACCCCTACAACATGCGGCTCCTCACCCCTACCCCACGCAGCTCCTCACCCCTACCACACGCAGCTCCTCACCCCTACAACATGCGGCTCCTCACCCCTACCCCACGCAGCACCTCACCCCTACCCCACGCAGCCCCTCACCCCTACCACACGCAGCCCCTCACCCCTACCACACGCAGCTCCTCACCCCTACCACACGCAGCTCCTCACCCCTACCCCACGCAGCACCTCACCCCTACCCCACGCAGCTCCTCACCCCTACCACACGCAGCTCCTCACCCCTACCACACGCAGCTCCTCACCCCTACAACATGCGGCTCCTCACCCCTACCCCACGCAGCTCCTCACCCCTACAACATGCGGCTCCTCACCCCTACCACACGCAGCTCCTCACCCCTACCACACGCAGCTCCTCACCCCTACCCCACGCAGCACCTCACCCCTACCCCACGCAGCTCCTCACCCCTACCACACGCAGCCCCTCACCCCTACCACACGCAGCTCCTCACCCCTACCACACGCAGCTCCTCACCCCTACCCCACGCAGCTCCTCACCCCTACCCCACGCAGCTCCTCACCCCTACAACATGCGGCTCCTCACCCCTACCCCACGCAGCACCTCACCCCTACCCCACGCAGCTCCTCACCCCTACCACACGCAGCCCCTCACCCCTACCACACGCAGCTCCTCACCCCTACCACACGCAGCTCCTCACCCCTACCCCACGCAGCTCCTCACCCCTACCCCACGCAGCTCCTCACCACTACCCCACGCAGCCCCTCACCCCTACCCCACGCAGCCCCTCACCCCTACCACACGCAGCTCCTCACCCCTACCCCACGCAGCTCCTCACCCCTACCCCACGCAGCACCTCACCCCTACAACATGCGGCTCCTCACCCCTACCACACGCAGCTCCTCACCCCTACCCCACGCAGCCCCTCACCCCTACCACACGCAGCTCCTCACCCCTACCACACGCAGCTCCTCACCCCTACCCCACGCAGCTCCTCACCCCTACCCCACGCAGCACCTCACCCCTACAACATGCGGCTCCTCACCCCTACCACACGCAGCTCCTCACCCCTACAACACGCGGCTCCTCACCCCTACCGCACGCAGCACCTCACCCCTACCACACGCAGCTCCTCACCCCTACCACACGCAGCTCCTCACCCCTACCACACGCAGCTCCTCAACCCTACCACACGCAGCTCCTCACCCCTACCCCACGCAGCTCCTCACCCCTACCCCACGCAGCTCCTCACCCCTACCCCACGCAGCTCCTCACCCCTACAACATGCGGCTCCTCACCCCTACCACACGCAGCTCCTCACCCCTACAACACGCGGCTCCTCACCCCTACCACACGCAGCACCTCACCCCTACCACACGCAGCTCCTCACCCCTACCACACGCAGCTCCTCACCCCTACCCCACGCAGCTCCTCACCCCTACAACATGCGGCTCCTCACCCCTACCACACGCAGCTCCTCACCCCTACAACACGCGGCTCCTCACCCCTACCACACGCAGCACCTCACCCCTACCACACGCAGCTCCTCACCCCTACCACACGCAGCTCCTCACCCCTACCCCACGCAGCTCCTCACCCCTACAACATGTGGCTCCTCACCCCTACCACACGCAGCTCCTCACCCCTACAACACGCGGCTCCTCACCCCTACCACACGCAGCACCTCACCCCTACCACACGCAGCTCCTCACCCCTACCACACGCAGCTCCTCACCCCTACCCCACGCAGCTCCTCACCCCTACAACATGCGGCTCCTCACCCCTACCACACGCAGCTCCTCACCCCTACCGCACGCAGCACTGTTACATGCGCCTATAATATATATTATCTGTAACTGTTACATACGCCTATAATATATATTATCTGTAACTGTTACATACGCCTATAATATATATTATCTGTAACTGTTACATACGCCTATAATATATATTATCTGTAACTGTTACATTCGCCCATAATATATATTACCTGTAACTGTTACATACGCCTATAATATATATTACCTGTAACTGTTACATGCGCCTATAATATATATTATCTGTAACTGTTACATACGCCTATAATATATATTATCTGTAACTGTTACATACGCCTATAATATATATTATCTGTAACTGTTACATGCGCCTATAATATATATTATCTGTAACTGTTACATACGCCCATAATATATATTATCTGTAACTGTTACATACGCCTATAATATATATTATCTCTAACTGTGCATGCAATGTATTGTATATAATGTATACTCTGTTCACTTACAGTATGTAACTGTATTTGTAACCATGTGTTATTTGTCATCACAACTCTGTGCCCAGGACATACATAAAGATGAGAGGTAACTCTCACTGTATTAATTCCTGGTAACACATTGTATAAATAATAAATGTATGTATATATATATATACGTGCGTGTGTGTGTGTGTGTGTGTGTGTGTGTGTGTGTGTGTGTGTGTTCCGCTTTCTGCGCTCCCCTCTCTCTCTCTCGGTTTCCTGCTCTCTCCTCCTTGTATGTTATGGACGTTCGGTATTAACATCTCTCCTGAGAACGGATGCTGCTCAGACTACTTCTATAAATACCAGCCGGTCGGTGCTGGGAAGGAAGGCTGTCTGGTGCGTGTCCCCTGCGGGGGTCCCTATCCTGTCACCCCCGTATCCCCCGTCTGAATCTCAGGCTTGGCATGTCGGACGGGGGCTGGGGAGTAATTAGGAGCTGGGTGTGTCTCACACTCATTAGCCACCAAGACGTCTTCTACACAACAATACGAAGAATGTCTTCTCTATACTCTGCAGAGCTCTGTGCAGCCGCCGTGTTACCTCACTGCCCCTCTGCGCACAAGCTTTCTACGGCTGTTTACAATATGTGTCTGATTTCTTTGGTGATAAGACTGTTTGGAAGCTGTATACATTCAGGGCGATTGTTCATTGATGTTTTGTTTGGCTAATGATGGCGGCATAATTAGTTCTAAAAATGCAATTGATTGTAAATAATTGATTAGTTTCATTGTTTTCCTTACACTAATGTAACTGGGATAAAAGCAAACATTTGGTTTATTTTGTTTCTCTAGAAATTGATTACAAATGGCGCGTCTTACCCGCGTCTCGCGCCTTACCTACGTCTCGCGCCTTACCCACGTCTCGCGCCTTACCCACGTCCCCCGCCTTACCCACGTCCCCCGCCTCACCCACGTCTCATGCCTTACCCACGTCTCACGCCTTACCCACGTCTCACGCCTTACCCGTGTCTCGCGCCTTACCTACGTCTCGCACCTTACCCACGTCTCGCGCCTTACCCACGTCCCCCGCCTTACCCATGTCTCCCGCCTCACCCACGTCTCACGCCTTATACACGTCTCACGCCTTACCCACGTCTCGCGCCTTACCCGCGTCTCACGCCTTGCCCGCGTCTCGCGCCTTACCCACGTCTCGCGCCTTACCCACGTCTCATGCCTTACCCACGTCTCACGCCTTACCCACGTCTCGCACCTCACCCACGTCTCGCGCCTTACCCACATCTCGCGCCTTACCCACGTCTCGCTCCTTACCCGCGTCTCGCGCCTTAACCGCGTCTCACGCCTTACCCGCGTCTCACGCCTTACCCGCGTCTCACGCCTCACCCGCGTCTCACGCCTCACCCACGTCTCGCGCCTCACCCGCGTCTCACGCCTCACCCGCGTCTCGCGCCTTACCGGTCTCGCTCCTTACCCGCGTCTCGCGCCTTACCCGCGTCTCACGCCTTACCCGTCTCGCTCCTTACCCCCGTCTCACGCCTTACCCATGTCTCACGCCTCACCCGCGTCTCACGCCTCACCCACGTCTCGCGCCTCACCCACGTCTCGCGCCTCACCCGCGTCTCACGCCTCACCCGCGTCTCGCGCCTTACCGGTCTCGCTCCTTACCCGCGTCTCGCGCCTTACCCGCATCTCACGCCTTACCCGTCTCGCTCCTTACCCGCGTCTAGCGCCTTACCCACGTCTCGCTCCTTACCCACGTCTCACGCCTTACCCGTCTCGCTCCTTACCCGCGTCTCGCGCCTTACCCGCATCTCACGCCTTACCCGTCTCGCTCCTTACCCCCGTCTCACGCCTTACCCGTGTCTCACGCCTCACCCGCGTCTCACGCCTCACCCACGTCTCGCGCCTCACCCGCGTCTCACGCCTCACCCGCGTCTCGCGCCTTACCGGTCTCGCTCCTTACCCGCGTCTCGCGCCTTACCCGCATCTCACGCCTTACCCGTCTCGCTCCTTACCCGCGTCTAGCGCCTTACCCACGTCTCGCTCCTTACCCACGTCTCACGCCTTACCCACGTCTCGCGCCTTACCCGCGTCTCGCGCCTTACCCGCATCTCACGCCTTACCCGTCTCGCTCCTTACCCGCGTCTAGCGCCTTACCCACGTCTCGCTCCTTACCCACGTCTCACGCCTTACCCACGTCTCGCGCCTTACCCACGTCTCACGCCTTTCCCACGTCTCACGCCTTACCCACGTCTCACACCTCACCCACGTCCCGCGCCTCACCCACGTCTCACGCCTTACCCACGTCTCACGCCTTACCCGTCTCCTGCCTTACCCACTTCTCGCGCCTTACCAACGTCCCCCGCCTTAACCACGTCCCCCGCCTTACCCATGTCTCGCGCCTTACCCACTTCTCACGCCTTACCCACGTCCCCCGCCTTACCCATGTCTCGCGCCTTACCCACGTCTCATGCCTTACCCACGTCTCGCGCCTTAACTACCTCTTGCGCCTTACCCACGTCTCACGCCTTACCCACGTCTCGCACCTCACCCACGTCTCGCGCCTTACCCACATCTCGCGCCTTACCCACGTCTCGCTCCTTACCCGCGTCTCGCGCCTTAACCGCGTCTCACGCCTTACCCGCGTCTCACGCCTTACCCGCGTCTCACGCCTCACCCGCGTCTCACGCCTCACCCACGTCTCGCGCCTCACCCGCGTCTCACGCCTCACCCGCGTCTCGCGCCTTACCGGTCTCGCTCCTTACCCGCGTCTCGCGCCTTACCCGCGTCTCACGCCTTACCCGTCTCGCTCCTTACCCCCGTCTCACGCCTTACCCATGTCTCACGCCTCACCCGCGTCTCACGCCTCACCCACGTCTCGCGCCTCACCCGCGTCTCACGCCTCACCCGCGTCTCGCGCCTTACCGGTCTCGCTCCTTACCCGCGTCTCGCGCCTTACCCGCATCTCACGCCTTACCCGTCTCGCTCCTTACCCACGTCTAGCGCCTTACCCACGTCTCGCTCCTTACCCACGTCTCACGCCTTACCCGTCTCGCTCCTTACCCGCGTCTCGCGCCTTACCCGCATCTCACGCCTTACCCGTCTCGCTCCTTACCCCCGTCTCACGCCTTACCCGTGTCTCACGCCTCACCCGCGTCTCACGCCTCACCCACGTCTCGCGCCTCACCCGCGTCTCACGCCTCACCCGCGTCTCGCGCCTTACCGGTCTCGCTCCTTACCCGCGTCTCGCGCCTTACCCGCATCTCACGCCTTACCCGTCTCGCTCCTTACCCGCGTCTAGCGCCTTACCCACGTCTCGCTCCTTACCCACGTCTCACGCCTTACCCACGTCTCGCGCCTTACCCGCGTCTCGCGCCTTACCCGCATCTCACGCCTTACCCGTCTCGCTCCTTACCCGCGTCTAGCGCCTTACCCACGTCTCGCTCCTTACCCACGTCTCACGCCTTACCCACGTCTCGCGCCTTACCCACGTCTCACGCCTTTCCCACGTCTCACGCCTTACCCACGTCTCACACCTCACCCACGTCCCGCGCCTCACCCACGTCTCACGCCTTACCCACGTCTCACGCCTTACCCGTCTCCTGCCTTACCCACTTCTCGCGCCTTACCAACGTCCCCCGCCTTAACCACGTCCCCCGCCTTACCCATGTCTCGCGCCTTACCCACTTCTCACGCCTTACCCACGTCCCCCGCCTTACCCATGTCTCGCGCCTTACCCACGTCTCATGCCTTACCCACGTCTCGCGCCTTAACTACCTCTTGCGCCTTACCCACGTCCCCCACCTTACCCGCGTCTCGCGCCTTACCCACGTCTCGCGCCTTACCCAGGTCTCACGCCTCACCCACGTCTCGCGCCTTACCCACGTCTCGCGCCTTTCCCGCGTCCCACACCTTACCCACGTCTCGCGCCTTACCCACGTCTCGCGCCTCACCCACGTCTCGCACCTTACCCATCTCGCTCCTTACCCACGTCTCGCGCCTTAACCGCGTCCCCCACCTTTCCCACGTCTCGCTCCTTACCAACGTCTCGCTCCTTACCCGCGTCTCGCACCTTAACCGCGTCCCCCACCTTACCGACGTCTCGCTCCTTACCCACGTCTCGCTCCTTACCCGTGTCTCGCTCCTTACCCACGTCTCGCTCCTTACCCACGTCTCGCGCCTTACCCACGTCTCGCTCCTTACCCGCGTATCGCGCCTTGCCCACGTCTCGATCCTTACCCACGTCCCCTGCCTTACCCGCATCTCGCGCCTTACCCGTCTCGCTCCTTACCCACGTCTCACTCCTTACCCGCGTCTCGCGCCTTACCCGCGTCCCACACCTTACCCACTTCTCGCTCCTTACCCACGTCTCGTTCCTTACCCGCGTCTCGCGCCTTAACCGCGTCCCCCACCTTACCCACGTCTCGCTCCTTACCAACGTCTCGCTCCTTACCCGCGTCTCGCACCTTAACCGCGTCCCCCACCTTACCGACGTCTCGCTCCTTACCCACGTCTCGCTCCTTACCCGTCTCTCGCTCCTTACCTACGTCTCGCTCCTTACCCACGTCTCGCGCCTTACCCACGTCTCGCTCCTTACCCGCGTATCGCGCCTTGCCCACGTCTCGCTCCTTACCCACGTCCCCTGCCTTACCCGCATCTCGCGCCTTTCCCACGTCTCACGCCTTACCCACATCTCGCGCCTTACCCAGGTCTCCCGCCTTACCCACGTCTCCCGCCTTACCCACGTCTCGGTCCTTAACCACGTCTCGCTCCTTACCCACGTCTCGCGCCTTACCCGTCTCGCTCCTTACCCACGTCTCACTCCTTACCCACGTCTCGCTCCTTACCCGTCTCGCTCCTTACCCACGTCTCACTCCTTACCCGCGTCTCGCGCCTTACCCGCGTCCCACACCTTACCCACTTCTCGCTCCTTACCCGTCTCGTTCCTTACCCACCTCTCGTGCCTTACTCGCGTCCCCCTCCTTAGCCACGTCTCGCGCCTTACCCACCTCTCGCGCCTTACTCGCGTCCCCCGCCTTACCCACGTCTCGCGCCTTACCCACGTCTCGTGCCTCACCTGCATCTTACACCTTACCCACGTCTCGCGCCGGTCACTCTACCCAGAGTCCCAAAGAACCACACAACTTCTTGGGAGGAAACACTGGTCACCGCTTTATTAATAACGTAACACTAAACACAACTCGTCGCATGGCACAAACACCATACAAGAGGACAGTCCCTTTCCAGCGCCTGAGCCGGTAATGGAACCGCCTTCCCCAAACTTCCAATTAGGAGGTCCGACACACCACAACAAGGACCCAATACTGACCAAGTACCGCCCGTGTTTCACTATTCTCACCACCAAGGAAAAATCCAAAAAGGGAACTACCGGTGCACTGCCGAAAATAACATAGAACAGCAGTACTGCCGAACACTCCAACGCGTTTCTAACTAACATAGAACACTGTGACGGGAGACGCGCTTAATAACACATTTATATTTCGTGGGTCCTGATTGAGCAGAACAGGTTGAGCAAAATAAACTGAGATTTATTCCCTTGATAGGCAAACACACGACAACTGCAGAATAAACTTAATAATTACACTCACGGGTAGAGAAACAGAGGATAATGTCCAGAAATGTGCAAAGCACCAGAAGATTGTCCTTTAAAATTTAGTCCTTTTGCAAATTGCCAAATAAATAGCCAGTCCAATCCTTCTGTGCATGTGCAAAGTCTTTTCTGGACATTATCCTCTGTTTCTCTACCCGTGAGTGTAATTATTAAGTTTATTCTGCAGTTGTCGTGTGTTTGCCTATCAAGGGAATAAATCTCAGTTTATTTTGCTCAACCTGTTCTGCTCAATCAGGACCCACGAAATATAAATGTGTTATTAAGCGTGTCTCCCGTCACAGGCGTTTAAAACTGGTGGCAGCGGTGGGATTACACTGAGGCGGCACCCCAAAAATCAGGGTGCTGGCTCACTCCGTTCCTAAATTAGCAGTCTTAAAAGGGGAACAGCATATAATATTAACCCCTTCATCCCCAATACGAAATAGGGGTAACCAGCCGAGCCCACTGCCTTTATTAATGCGCTGATTACCCCCCATTTTCGCCACAAACACCAGTACTACCGAACACTCCAACGTGTTTCTAACTAACATAGCATAGCAGTACTGCCGAACATTCCAACGCGTTTCTAATTAACATAGAACAGCAGTACTGCCGAACACTCCAACGCGTTTCTAAATAACTGAATAGCAGTACTTCCGAACAATCCAACGCGTTTCTAACTAACATAGAATAGCAGAACTGCCGAACACTCCAACGCGTTTGTAAATAACAGAATAGCAGTACTGCCGAACACTCCAACGTGTTTCTAAATAACAGAATAGCAGTACTTCCGAACACTCCAACGCGTTTCTAACTAACATAGAATAGAAGTACTTCTGAACACTCCAACGCGTTTCTAACTAACATAGAATAGCAGTACTGCCGAACACTCCAACGCGTTTCTAACTAACATAGAATAGCAGTACTGCCGAACACTCCAACGCGTTTCTAAATAACAGAACAGCAGTTCTGCCGAACACTCCAACGCGTTTTGAAATAACAGAATAGCAGTACTGCCGAACACTAACACGTTTATATATATATAACATAGAATAGCAGTACTGCCGACCAATAACACGTTTATATATATAACATAGATTAGCAGTACTGCCGAACACTCCAAAGTGTTTCTAATTAACATAGAATAGCAGTACTTCCGAACACTCCAACGCGTTTCTAACTAACATAGAATAGCAGTACTTCCGAACACTCCAACGCATTTCTAACTAATATAGAACAGCAGTACTGCCGAACACTCCAACGCGTTTCTAATTAACATAGAACAGCAGTACTGACGAACACTCCAACGCGTTTCTAAATAACAGAATAGCAGTACTGCCGAACACTCTAATGCGTTTCTAAATAACAGAATAGCAGTACTTCCGAACACTCCAACGTGTTTCTAAATAACATAGAATAGCAGTACTTCAGAACACTCCAACGTGTTTCTAACTAACATAGAATAGCAGTACTGCCGAACACTCCAACGCATTTCTAACTAACATAGAATAGCAGTACTGCCGAACACTCCAACGCGTTTCTAACTAACATAGAATAGCAGTACTGCCAAACACTCCAACGCATTTCTAACTAACATAGAATAGCAGTACTGCCGAACACTCCAACGCGTTTCTAACTAACATAGAATAGCAGTACTGCCGAACACTAACACGTTTATATATATAACATAGAATAGCAGTACTTCCGAACACTCCAACGTGTTTCTAAATAACATAGAATAGCAGTACTGCCGAACACTCCAACGCGTTTCTAGATAACTTGTTTGGTCACTACGTCCCAGCGTTGCTGCGTTTTTTTCAGCAGTGCACCTGTAGTTCCCTTTTTGGATTTCTCCTTGCTCACATCATTGCCTGTGAGCGCGGCAGGCGGGAATGCGGCTGGCGGGAGTACGGCTGGCGGGAGGGCGGCTGGCGGATTCGTTGTAGCAGACCATGTGTTGTATCATTGTTACCATTTCAATGTTATTGTGCTTACATCTAAGCCAGTTGATTTTAACCTCATTTATGTTTATACCCCGGCCTGCACTGGCGTGTGGTGATGGGGCAGGTAGTTCCGTACATGTGGGGCACTTGCGACTCTCTCCCACCTGCATGAGCAGGGTTCCTACCTAATCACCAGCTATGAGATATGCATACCTGCACGGATCCGTGTTCAGGCGGCAAATTATCCGGGATAAACAAATGGATTTTAATGAGGGACGTCCGCCGACATATTGATAATTATCTGAACTGCATATTTATCACCTTATACCGTATGGTTTTTGCAGCACCGGATTCGGGACTGGCTTTCAGCCCACTTCACCCATACTCTCACCACCAGCAAGGTCATTCAGCTACTTTAAATGGTCCTTGCGAGCCACCACCAGCCTCACCGCCACCTCCCCTAGTCCCAACCCGGCAGCTTCTGATGCCCCCACAATCCTGAAAAGGTCAGAACAAAGATCAAGTTCCCAAACCCCCTACTTCTGCACATCTCTGCACGACCCTCACAGACTGAAAACGGGACAGAGCAGAACCCTCATGTACCAAAAAGGAAGGAGCACCACCCCTGGGCTTACACTGTTGGTACTCCACCACCTCCCTTACCGGACACATTCTGCTGCCTTCTATCCTTCGCAGGGAGACCCACTTACCTACTCCTGCCTGGTCCGTCTCTGGTCTCCGAATCCTAAAACCGTAAGGACTCGGCCTCCCGTGTCACATCCTCGTTCTGTTACCCACAAACACCTTTCTTAGATGCTCTGACTAACTCGCATGCCCCCAAAAACCCCACACAAAATGCCACACTAAACAGCCTTGTCTCATAACTTGAAAAACCTGTGTCGCCCTCACTATCCTTTCTAGCATGACTACCGAAATCGTGGCCCACTCATCCCTGGTTCTGGCTATTCTCTTCCAAGCTGCCACCGCAGCACGAAGCCTGAAATCCTTCGTAAAATCTCTTTCTCCTTCAAACTTTAAGAAAACAGAGACCACCGACAAAAACTTCTCAGTGACTGAAGCTCAACCCCCTGGCTCCCTCTTCCTTAAAATCAAGTTCAGCAACCTATCCCTAATGGTCTCCCCCTTTCACAGCCTCTGATCCCCATTCCTACAAGTCCTCACCTAACCCGGCCTGCCATTCCTCCCATGCATTAGTGTAGGCAGACCATATATCTGGGGCTACTGACGCCCACACCAACTCCATTACTTCTGCACTGCCTCTGTGGGCAAGGTTCCCCCGCCGAGGCCACTTCTGGAACCAGCTCCATTACTCCTGCACTACCTCCTGCCACAGCCTCTATGAGCAAGGTTCCCCCGCCGAGGCCACTTCTGGAACCAGCTCCATTACTCCTGCACTACCTCCTGCCACAGCCTCTATGAGCAAGGTTCCCCCGCCGAGGCCACTTCTGGAACCAGCTCCATTACTCCTGCACTACCTCCTGCCACAGCCTCTATGAGCAAGGTTCCACCGCCGAGGCCACTTCTGGAACCAGCTCCATTACTCCTGCACTACCTCCTGCCGCAGCCTCTGTGGGCAAGGTTCCCCTGCCGAGGCCACTTCTGGAACCAGCTCCATTACTCCTGCACTATTTCCTGCCGCAGCCTCTGTGAGCAAGGTTCCCCCGCCGAGGCCACTTCTGGAACCAGCTCCATTACTCCTGCACTACCTCCTGCCGCAGCCTCTGTGAGCAAGGTTCCCCGGCCGAGGCCACTTCTGGAACCAGCTCCATTACTCCTGCACTACCTCCTGCCACAGCCTCTATGAGCAAGGTTCCCCCGCCGAGGCCACTTATGGAACCAGCTCCATTACTCCTGCACTACCTCCTGCCGCAGCCTCTGTGGGCAAGGTTCCCCCGCCGAGGCCACTTCTGGAACCAGTTCCATTACTCCTGCACTACCTCCTGCCGCAGCCTCTGTGGGCAAGGTTACCCCGCCGAGGCCACTTCTGGAACCAGCTCCATTACTCCTGCACTACCTCCTGCCGCAGCCTCTGTGAGCAAGGTTCCCCCGCCGAGGCCACTTCTGGAACCAGCTCCATTACTCCTGCACTACCTCCTGCCGCAGCCTCTGTGAGCAAGGTTCCCCCGCCGAGGCCACTTCTGGAACCAGCTCCATTAACGCTTCAAACTGAAAATGAGAGAGCATCTGATACCCCGTTTTCTAACCTTGGGACATGCTTTGCCCTGAACCATATATTATGGGCCAAGCATTTCAAGATTAACAACCTCAGGAGCCGTACCCTAAGGTCCCCTTTCACATTCTCGCACACCCTGATAAAGTGGTACAGTGATTTCACTTTGGCCATCGCAAACGTCAATTGTTTCCCAAAGACCCTCCCCATAGGAAGGATCCAGGAAGCAGAGACTAGAGCCACCTCAAAGTGGCCTTCTTTAAACCACTCAATGCCTCCACCAGAGCCCTCAGCTCAGTCACCTTCCTGGGCAAGAGAAGCTCCTCCATCTTCACCCTATCAATCTCAATCTATCTCTTGCCAACGACACACTGAAGCGGCCAATCATTTCTTGGAACTCCACTATTAATCTCCCCCATACATCGGAACCAGCCCGCCCCACAAATTAAAAAATTGTCTAGATAATGAAGGACTACTCTGGCCACATCCCTCAACACCCATTCCAAAGATGAGATGAACGTTTCAAAATAAAGCATGAGATGGAACATCACATTGGGAGGCAGAGATCCCCACAGAACTCCCCCCAATCGCGCACCCGATGAAAGCATCCCAGGTTCACCGGCAGTAACCGGAAAGCCGGCTATGTCAGATTTCGACATCAATGCCCCCGGCCCTTCTTCCCTTACCAGCTCCCTGGCCCTGTAAAATTATGCATACTGGACACTACACAACTCTTTATCATTCCCATCATTCCCTGACAACCCATTTGGGTATGACAAGTGATGAGTGGGACGAAAAGAGCCTGGATCCACCCCCAGTGGAGATGCTCTCAAACCAGGAAATGGAGGATGAAGATATGGGCCAGCCTTCCCACCCGCCCCCATTTCCTTATTACCCCCTGTGCTGTCCCCTTTTTGGGGTTTTCCTTTGCCCTATGGCTGCAGTTACTGTTTAGAATTAGTTTGTGTTACTGTGTAACTTCTAGTTGGCTTCTCAGCCTGTAGCCTAGTAACCCCTTCTTCTGGCTTCTCTGACTTGGCATAATCCAGGGAACCCCTCACACTTGGTTTCACCCAGCCTTATTTCCTGCTTGTCTGGGTAGGCATCCTTCCTTTTCAGGACAGTAGCCATTGTGAGTAGTTTATCTCTCACTGATCCCCCTGGGATAGCTTTGTCTCTTCACCTTCCCCTTATTCGCTTCTCTCTTCGAACACAGAAGGAAACATCGCGTAAGGAAGGAAGAAAGCGGATCCAAAGAAACCTTTACGTGACGGGACTTACACAAGGCCGTGTAAGTTTTTTATTTATTGTTTATCCCCACTTACATACACATATTACTGTCTGTGCACCTCCAACGTATGGAGTCTGCTACATAGACGGTCACCCCAAACAGAGGTGTCCTCCACTACATTGACCACCAGTCCAAATAGGACATACCACTAACTACCTTTTTCCTAAAACTGTGCTCCCCCATCCTCTTTTTGTATTTCATTGCTAACAAGGGTCCTGGATAGGTCCTGCTGGGGTTCTGAGTCACAGGAGGACACCTTAAGAACATCGCTCTCAGGCTGTATTACACTTCTCTTTTACATTCTATACACGCCTTGTAGGGATAGCGCCCAGGTACTTTTTCTAACCAATATATCAGATGTATCGAAGATCCATCTCTCTCTGATGGGAGCCCTTTATTGGAAGCCCCCTGGTGATGGAAGCCTTATAACTGTTGGACTGGTAAGCTTGACGGGTGATGGAATCGTAAAGTACTCAGTATACCTCCCAAGAGATGTGGAGAAAGAAAGGAGAGAGCGCACAATAGTGTGGTGTGATAAGGGTATATATTGCACAAAAATAGCATATAGGTGATGCACTCACATTTTGGCATTAGAGACAATTAGTTGGAGAGAACTGCTGGTGACTCCTGGAGTACGCCAGTGTATTCAGTCACTGGAAGCTTCCGCATACGTCACATCCGCATACGTCACGCCCTGTGGCGGCTCTAGTCAGGGCGGAAGAAGCTGCCTGGTTATCCGGCCTCCGTGACTTGCCAGCACCTCCCCGCGCTGATTCCCCAATTCTCAGTATCCTCCAACAGCTGATTCTACGCGTTTCGCTGTTGCTTCGTCAGGAGTCATATTGCTGGACCCCAAAGGCTCCCTTTATAAGGCCCATATTGATATATTATTGGCTAGTCAGGGGGCCTGACATAGTCCCTATTACAATGAGTGTGTTACTGCTCAGTACGTAGCAGCCACAATACAGATCATACAATAGGTGATACAATATAGAAACAGACACATACTATAAATACTAATACAACAATGTCTAATAACCCGAATCTACACATAATATTTATTAATAAATTTAATTAAAAAAATTAATTGAATTAAAAAATGATGACGCAAAAGAAGATATCTAAAAGATGAGGAAGAGAATAGACATTGTTAAATACGTATATTACAACAACATATTCTAAAAAACATATTTAAAATATATATATTTATGTTAAAAAAGCACCAATGTCGATGTCCACATTGAGACCCTTTGGAGTGAGGGTCTGCACTTTATGGATCCAAAAGGTCTCCCGTCTTGCTAAGTTATTTAATCTATTGCCCCTCCTCCAATGTACGGGGGGGCATGTTCTATACCTTTAAAGCTGAGGGTCCTTGGGTCCGAATTGTGGAATATACTAAAATGTTTGGGGACATTGTGCGTTAGAATCCCTTTCCTAATGTGTATCGGAGGCCGCAGGGGCACGTCCTGTGTATCGGAGGCCGCAGGGGCACGCCCTGTGTATCAGAGGCCGCAGGGGCACGTCCTGTGTATCGGAGGCCGCAGGGGCACGTCCTGTGTATCGGAGGCCGCAGGGGCACGTCCTGTGTATCGGAGGCCGCAGGGCCACGTCCTGTGTATCGGAGGCCGCAGGGGCACGTCCTGTGTATCGGAGGCCGCAGGGGCACGTCCTGTGTATCGGAGGCCGCAGGTGCACGCCCTGTGTATCGGAGGCCGCAGGGGCACGTCCTGTGTATCGGAGGCCGCAGGTGCACGCCCTGTGTATCGGAGGCCGCAGGGGCACGCCCTGTGTATCGGAGGCCGCAGGGGCACTCCTAAACATTCTTTTTGAAGGTAGTAGGTGCTAGCCTACGTTTAAGATTGGGAGCCTTCCTAAAAATAACACACGTTTAGCAGGTGTATGACCCTTTAAAACAATATCATTTTGCAGAATATGCCAGTGTTTCGCTATTATATTTTTTTATTTGTGGTGCTTCTCTATTATATTGTGTTAAAAATGCCATATTAAAATGTATGTTCTGTTTAATACTCTTATCTCTTTGGCCCAGTATGTCCTTCCTTTCTACATTGCCGGCTCTCTTAATAGCTTTTTCTATAGTAATTGGGCTATAATTTCTCCCTTTAAATTTGTCCAACAGAACCTCTGATTATTCACGAGAGACTTGTTCCTCGGCACAGTTTCTCTTTAATCTTCTTAACTGCCCATATGGGATATTGCGAATCCATTCTGGATTATGGCAGCTGCTTTCCATTATGAAATTGTTACTATCTACCTTCTTAAAGAAGGTTTTGGTTTTTAATTTATTATTTTCCACATAAATGGCTAATTCCAAGAACTCTAGTTCTTCCCTGCTCCAATTTGTAGTACATTTGAGATTGAGTGTTATCTCTCATATATTGAAAAAAAGCCTCAGATTTATCTATGCTGCCTCGCCATATGAACAGAATATCATCTATGAACCGCTTCCAGGAGACTAGGTTTGCACCAAATTCCTGGTTGGACCAAATATGGTCCTCCTCCCAGGTACCCATAAATAGGTTAGCATAACTTGGTGCGAACCTAGTCCCCATTGCGGTTCCACGCTGTTGTAAATAGAACCTATCGTCAAACCAGAAGTAGTTTTTTTTGAGAATGAAAGTCATAGAGTCAACAAGGAATTTTATCTGCTCTTCTTTCATCTCGCAGTCCTTCCTCGGTGATCTCTGCATTGCTTTTAGCCCATCACTATGTATTATCGAAGTGTAGAGGGATGTGACATCCGCTGTGACCAAAATAAAGTCCTCGCACCATTCTATACCATCCAGTATTTTAATTATGTCTGTAGTGTCCTTCACATAAGATTTAAGTGAACTGACATATTTCTGCAAATAACAGTCTATCTAATGAGATAAATTACTAGTCAGCGATTCTATACCTAATATAATTGGTCTACCTGGTGGGCTCACTAGATCCTTATGTATTTTGGGGAGAAGATGGAAGAGAGGGAGTTTGGCCTTCTCCCTCCACAGATACTTAAATTCATCCTCATTTAGAATTCCCTGTTATTTTCCTTTTAGCAGTAAAGTTTCCAAACTCTTTGGAAAAACATATAGTGGGATTATCATGCAGTATTATGATTATCATTCAGTATTGTGATTATCAGTCAGTATTGTGATATCATGCAGTATTATGATTATCATTCAGTATTGTGATTATCATTCAGTATTGTGATTATCATTCAGTATTGTGATATCATTCAGTATTGTGATTATCATTCAGTATTGTGATTATCATTCAGTATTGTGATTATCATTCAGTATTGTGATTATCATTCAGTATTGTGATTATCATTCAGTATTGTGATATCATTCAGTATTGTGATTATCATTCAGTATTGTGATTATCATTCAGTATTGTGATTATCATTCAGTATTGTGATTATCATTCAGTATTGTGATTATCATTCAGTATTGTGATTATCATTCAGTATTGTGTTATCATTCAGTATTGTGTTATCATTCGGTATTGTGATTATCATTCAGTATTGTGATTATCATTCAGTATTGTGATTATCATTCAGTATTGTGATTATCATTCAGTATTGTGATTATCATTCAGTATTGTGATTATCATTCAGTATTGTGTTATCATTCAGTATTGTGATTATCATTCAGTATTGTGATTATCATTCAGTACTGTGATTATCATTCGGTATTGTGTTATCATTCAGTATTGTGTTATCATTCAGTATTGTGTTATCAGTCAGTATTGTGTTATCAGTCAGTATTGTGTTATCATTCAGTATTGTGTTATCATTCAGTATTGTGTTATCATTCAGTATTGTGTTATCATTCAGTATTGTGATTATCATTCAGTATTGTGATATCATTCAGTATTGTGATATCATTCAGTATTGTGATTATCATTCAGTATTGTGATTATCATTCAGTATTGTGATTATCATTCGGTATTGTGTTATCATTCAGTATTGTGATTATCATTCAGTATTGTGTTATCAGTCAGTATTGTGTTATCATTCAGTATTGTGTTATCATTCAGTATTGTGTTATCATTCAGTATTGTGTTATCATTCAGTATTGTGTTATCATTCAGTATTGTGTTATCATTCAGTATTGTGTTATCATTCAGTATTGTGATTATCATTCAGTATTGTGATATCATTCAGTATTGTGATTATCATTCAGTATTGTGATTATCATTCAGTATTGTGTTATCATTCGGTATTGTGTTATCATTCAGTATTGTGTTATCAGTCAGTATTGTGTTATCAGTCAGTATTGTGTTATCAGTCAGTATTGTGTTATCAGTCAGTATTGTGTTATCAGTCAGTATTGTATAAGTGTCTCCAAGAATTCTATTTGCTTCTCCCTCATGAAAACTACGGTCCATGATTACAGCCCCCACCAACCCCCTTATCAGCTTGTTTAATAACAATATTCTCATTGGCAATCAGATCTCTGATACGTCTGATATATCTGAACCAATTTGTGAGTGACACTAACACAGAGACAGTGACACACACACACAGTGAGAGTGACACGAACACAGAGACAGTGACACACACACACAGTGAGAGTGACACTAACACAGAGACAGTGACACACACACAGTGAGAGTGACACTAACACAGAGACAGTGACACACACACAGTGAGAGTGACACTAACACAGAGACAGTGACACACACATAGTGAGAGTGACACTAACACAGAGACAGTGACACACACACAGTGAGAGTGACACAAACACAGAGACAGTGACACACACACACAGTGAGAGTGACACTAACACAGAGACAGTGACACACACACAGTGAGAGTGACACTAACACAGAGACAGTGACACACACAGTGAGAGTGACACTAACACAGAGACAGTGACACACACACAGTGAGAGTGACACAAACACAGAGACAGTGACACACACACACACAGTGAGAGTGACACTAACACAGAGACAGTGACACAAACACAGAGATTACTTTGGATTTCACTTATTAATACTATCTGCTCTATCATATCATATATCATACTATTCTTCCTATTTTTCACATATCACCTTGAGAACCACCGCGCTCCTCCCACCGCGCTCCTCCCACCGCGCTCCTCCCACCGCGCTCCTCCCACCGCGCGCCTCCCACCGCGCGCCTCCCACCGCGCTCCTCCCACCGCGCTCCTCCCACCGCGCGCCTCCCACCGCGCGCCTCCCACCGCGCGCCTCCCACCGCGCTCCTCCCACCGCGCGCCTCCCACCGCGCTCCTCCCACCGCGCGCCTCCCACCGCGCTCCTCCCACCGCGCTCCTCCCACCGCGCGCCTCCCACCGCGCGCCTCCCACCGCGCGCCTCCCACCGCGCGCCTCCCACCGCGCTCCTCCCACCGCGCTCCTCCCACCGCGCTCCTCCCACCGAGCGCCTCCCACTCCTCCCACCGCGCGCCTCCCACCGAGCGCCTCCCACTCCTCCCACAGCGCTCCTCCCACAGCGCTCCTCCCAACGCGCCTCCCACCGCGCTCCTCCCACTGCGCGCCTCCCACCGCATTCCTCCCACCGCGCTCCTCCCACCGCGCTCCTCCCACTCCTCCCACAGCGCTCCTCCCACCGCGCTCCTCCCACCGCACGCCTCCCACAGCGCTCCTCCCACCGCGCGCCTCCCACTGCGCGCCTCCCACCACACTCCTCCCACCGCGCGCCTCCCACCACGCTCCTCCCACTCCTCCCACAGCGCTCCTCCAACCGCGCGCCTCCCACTGCGCGCCTCCCACCGCGCTCCTTCCACCGCGCGCCTCCCACCGCATTCCTCCCACCGCGCTCCTCCCACTCCTCCCACCGCGCTCCTCCCACCGCGCGCCTCCCACCGCGCTCCTCCCACCTGGAAGACAATGCAAGACTACACTGGACCCGGACAGTCCTTTAAAGGGGGTGGAGCTGCTGTATTCATTTGTATTTCACACCTAATATTTCACTGATCACGTTTTTGGTGAAGGTTTTTTATTCACTATAGTTGTATATATATATTTATTTGTTTTTTTACGTTCACTGTTATTGGTTATTTTTCACCACTAATTCACTTCAGTTATTTCACAGTTAGAAGCGCCCGGTTCCATCTCTTTGTTCTGTACAAGCAAATATACCTATTAAATATAACCCTTTAATAAAATATAATAGGTATATATAATAAAATATAATAGGTAGGTATAATAAAATATACCTTTACACTGTACCGTGTGCTATCAATGCCTGAGTCCCCCTCTCTGGTGTCAGGGGTAGAATAAGGAGATATACTCGCTACTCTTCTAGCCGTATCCCTGCCACACTGTACCTTGTGCTATCAATGCCTGAGTCCCCCTCTCTGGTGTCAGGGGTAGAATAAGGAGATATACTCGCTACTCTTCTAGCCGTATCCCTGCCACACTGTACCTTGTGCTATCAATGCCTGAGTCCCCCTCTCTGGTGTCAGGGGTAGATTAAGGAGATATACTCGCTACTCTTCTAGCCGTATCCCTGCCACACTGTACCTTGTGCTATCAATGCCTGAGTCCCCCTCTCTGGTGTCGGGGGTAGAATAAGGAGATATACTCGCTACTCTTCTAGCCGTATCCCTGCCACACTGTACCTTGTGCTATCAATGCCTGAGTCCCCCTCTCTGGTGTCAGGGGTAGATTAAGGAGATATACTCGCTACTCTTCTAGCCGTATCCCTGCCACACTGTACCTTGTGCTATCAATGCCTGAGTCCCCCTCTCTGGTGTCGGGGGTAGAATAAGGAGATATACTCGCTACTCTTCTAGCCGTATCCCTGCCACACTGTACCTTGTGCTATCAATGCCTGAGTCCCCCTCTCTGGTGTCGGGGGTAGAATAAGGAGATATACTCGCTACTCTTCTAGCCGTATCCCTGCCACACTGTACCTTGTGCTATCAATGCCTGAGTCCCCCTCTCTGGTGTCAGGGGTAGATTAAGGAGATATACTCGCTACTCTTCTAGCCGTATCCCTGCCACACTGTACCTTGTGCTATCAATGCCTGAGTCCCCCTCTCTGGTGTCAGGGGTAGATTAAGGAGATATACTCGCTACTCTTCTAGCCGTATCCCTGCGACACTGTACCTTGTGCTATCAATGCCTGAGTCCCCCTCTCTGGTGTCAGGGGTAGAATAAGGAAATATACTCGCTACTCTTCTAGCCGTATCCCTGCCACACTGTACCTTGTGCTATCAATGCCTGAGTCCCCCTCTCTGGTGTCGGGGGTAGAATAAGGAGATATACTCGCTACTCTTCTAGCCGTATCCCTGCCACACTGTACCTTGTGCTATCAATGCCTGAGTCCCCCTCTCTGGTGTCAGGGGTAGAATAAGGAGATATACTCGCTACTCTTCTAGCCGTATCCCTGCCACACTGTACCTTGTGCTATCAATGCCTGAGTCCCCCTCTCTGGTGTCAGGGGTAGATTAAGGAGATATACTCGCTACTCTTCTAGCCGTATCCCTGCCACACTGTACCTTGTGCTATCAATGCCTGAGTCCCCCTCTCTGGTGTCGGGGGTAGAATAAGGAGATATACTCGCTACTCTTCTAGCCGTATCCCTGCCACACTGTACCTTGTGCTATCAATGCCTGAGTCCCCCTCTCTGGTGTCAGGGGTAGATTAAGGAGATATACTCGCTACTCTTCTAGCCGTATCCCTGCCACACTGTACCTTGTGCTATCAATGCCTGAGTCCCCCTCTCTGGTGTCAGGGGTAGATTAAGGAGATATACTCGCTACTCTTCTAGCCGTATCCCTGCGACACTGTACCTTGTGCTATCAATGCCTGAGTCCCCCTCTCTGGTGTCAGGGGTAGAATAAGGAGATATACTCGCTACTCTTCTAGCCGTATCCCTGCCACACTGTACCTTGTGCTATCAATGCCTGAGTCCCCCTCTCTGGTGTCAGGGGTAGAATAAGGAGATATACTCGCTACTCTTCTAGCCGTATCCCTGCCACACTGTACCTTGTGCTATCAATGCCTGAGTCCCACTCTCTGGTGTCAGGGGTAGAATAAGGAGATATACTCGCTACTCTTCTAGCCGTATCCCTGCCACACTGTACCTTGTGCTATCAATGCCTGAGTCCCCCTCTCTGGTGTCAGGGGTAGAATAAGGAGATATACTCGCTACTCTTCTAGCCGTATCCCTGCGACACTGTACCTTGTGCTATCAATGCCTGAGTCCCCCTCTCTGGTGTCAGGGGTAGATTAAGGAGATATACTCGCTACTCTTCTAGCCGTATCCCTGCCACACTGTACCTTGTGCTATCAATGCCTGAGTCCCCCTCTCTGGTGTCGGGGGTAGAATAAGGAGATATACTCGCTACTCTTCTAGCCGTATCCCTGCCACACTGTACCTTGTGCTATCAATGCCTGAGTCCCCCTCTCTGGTGTCAGGGGTAGATTAAGGAGATATACTCGCTACTCTTCTAGCCGTATCCCTGCCACACTGTACCTTGTGCTATCAATGCCTGAGTCCCCCTCTCTGGTGTCGGGGGTAGAATAAGGAGATATACTCGCTACTCTTCTAGCCGTATCCCTGCCACACTGTACCTTGTGCTATCAATGCCTGAGTCCCCCTCTCTGGTGTCAGGGGTAGAATAAGGAGATATACTCGCTACTCTTCTAGCCGTATCCCTGCCACACTGTACCTTGTGCTATCAATGCCTGAGTCCCCCTCCCTGGTGTCAAGGGTAGATTAAGGAGATATACTCGCTACTCTTCTAGCCGTATCCCTGCCACACTGTACCTTGTGCTATCAATGCCTGAGTCCCCCTCTCTGGTGTCGGGGGTAGAATAAGGAGATATACTCGCTACTCTTCTAGCCGTATCCCTGCCACACTGTACCTTGTGCTATCAATGCCTGAGTCCCCCTCTCTGGTGTCGGGGGTAGAATAAGGAGATATACTCGCTACTCTTCTAGCCGTATCCCTGCCACACTGTACCTTGTGCTATCAATGCCTGAGTCCCCCTCTCTGGTGTCGGGGGTAGATTAAGGAGATATACTCGCTACTCTTCTAGCCGTATCCCTGCGACACTGTACCTTGTGCTATCAATGCCTGAGTCCCCCTCTCTGGTGTCAGGGGTAGAATAAGGAGATATACTCGCTACTCTTCTAGCCGTATCCCTGCCACACTGTACCTTGTGCTATCAATGCCTGAGTCCCCCTCTCTGGTGTCGGGGGTAGAATAAGGAGATATACTCGCTACTCTTCTAGCCGTATCCCTGCCACACTGTACCTTGTGCTATCAATGCCTGAGTCCCCCTCTCTGGTGTCAGGGGTAGATTAAGGAGATATACTCGCTACTCTTCTAGCCGTATCCCTGCCACACTGTACCTTGTGCTATCAATGCCTGAGTCCCCCTCTCTGGTGTCAGGGGTAGATTAAGGAGATATACTCGCTACTCTTCTAGCCGTATCCCTGCGACACTGTACCTTGTGCTATCAATGCCTGAGTCCCCCTCTCTGGTGTCAGGGGTAGAATAAGGAAATATACTCGCTACTCTTCTAGCCGTATCCCTGCCACACTGTACCTTGTGCTATCAATGCCTGAGTCCCCCTCTCTGGTGTCGGGGATAGAATAAGGAGATATACTCGCAACTCTTCTAGCCGTATCCCTGCCACACTGTACCTTGTGCTATCAATGCCTGAGTCCCCCTCTCTGGTGTCGGGGGTAGAATAAGGAGATATACTCGCTACTCTTCTAGCCGTATCCCTGCCACACTGTACCTTGTGCTATCAATGCCTGAGTCCCCCTCTCTGGTGTCAGGGGTAGAATAAGGAGATATACTCGCTACTCTTCTAGCCGTATCCCTGCCACACTGTACCTTGTGCTATCAATGCCTGAGTCCCCCTCTCTGGTGTCAGGGGTAGATTAAGGAGATATACTCGCTACTCTTCTAGCCGTATCCCTGCCACACTGTACCTTGTGCTATCAATGCCTGAGTCCCCCTCTCTGGTGTCGGGGGTAGAATAAGGAGATATACTCGCTACTCTTCTAGCCGTATCCCTGCCACACTGTACCTTGTGCTATCAATGCCTGAGTCCCCCTCTCTGGTGTCAGGGGTAGATTAAGGAGATATACTCGCTACTCTTCTAGCCGTATCCCTGCCACACTGTACCTTGTGCTATCAATGCCTGAGTCCCCCTCTCTGGTGTCAGGGGTAGATTAAGGAGATATACTCGCTACTCTTCTAGCCGTATCCCTGCGACACTGTACCTTGTGCTATCAATGCCTGAGTCCCCCTCTCTGGTGTCAGGGGTAGAATAAGGAGATATACTCGCTACTCTTCTAGCCGTATCCCTGCCACACTGTACCTTGTGCTATCAATGCCTGAGTCCCCCTCTCTGGTGTCAGGGGTAGAATAAGGAGATATACTCGCTACTCTTCTAGCCGTATCCCTGCCACACTGTACCTTGTGCTATCAATGCCTGAGTCCCACTCTCTGGTGTCAGGGGTAGAATAAGGAGATATACTCGCTACTCTTCTAGCCGTATCCCTGCCACACTGTACCTTGTGCTATCAATGCCTGAGTCCCCCTCTCTGGTGTCAGGGGTAGAATAAGGAGATATACTCGCTACTCTTCTAGCCGTATCCCTGCGACACTGTACCTTGTGCTATCAATGCCTGAGTCCCCCTCTCTGGTGTCAGGGGTAGATTAAGGAGATATACTCGCTACTCTTCTAGCCGTATCCCTGCCACACTGTACCTTGTGCTATCAATGCCTGAGTCCCCCTCTCTGGTGTCGGGGGTAGAATAAGGAGATATACTCGCTACTCTTCTAGCCGTATCCCTGCCACACTGTACCTTGTGCTATCAATGCCTGAGTCCCCCTCTCTGGTGTCAGGGGTAGATTAAGGAGATATACTCGCTACTCTTCTAGCCGTATCCCTGCCACACTGTACCTTGTGCTATCAATGCCTGAGTCCCCCTCTCTGGTGTCGGGGGTAGAATAAGGAGATATACTCGCTACTCTTCTAGCCGTATCCCTGCCACACTGTACCTTGTGCTATCAATGCCTGAGTCCCCCTCTCTGGTGTCAGGGGTAGAATAAGGAGATATACTCGCTACTCTTCTAGCCGTATCCCTGCCACACTGTACCTTGTGCTATCAATGCCTGAGTCCCCCTCCCTGGTGTCAAGGGTAGATTAAGGAGATATACTCGCTACTCTTCTAGCCGTATCCCTGCCACACTGTACCTTGTGCTATCAATGCCTGAGTCCCCCTCTCTGGTGTCGGGGGTAGAATAAGGAGATATACTCGCTACTCTTCTAGCCGTATCCCTGCCACACTGTACCTTGTGCTATCAATGCCTGAGTCCCCCTCTCTGGTGTCGGGGGTAGAATAAGGAGATATACTCGCTACTCTTCTAGCCGTATCCCTGCCACACTGTACCTTGTGCTATCAATGCCTGAGTCCCCCTCTCTGGTGTCAGGGGTAGATTAAGGAGATATACTCGCTACTCTTCTAGCCGTATCCCTGCGACACTGTACCTTGTGCTATCAATGCCTGAGTCCCCCTCTCTGGTGTCAGGGGTAGAATAAGGAGATATACTCGCTACTCTTCTAGCCGTATCCCTGCCACACTGTACCTTGTGCTATCAATGCCTGAGTCCCACTCTCTGGTGTCAGGGGTAGAATAAGGAGATATACTCGCCACTCTTCTAGCCGTATCCCTGCCACACTGTACCTTGTGCTATCAATGCCTGAGTCCCCCTCTCTGGTGTCAGGGGTAGAATAAGGAGATATACTCGCTACTCTTCTAGCCGTATCCCTGCCACACTGTACCTTGTGCTATCAATGCCTGAGTCCCACTCTCTGGTGTCAGGGGTAGAATAAGGAGATATACTCGCTACTCTTCTAGCCGTATCCCTGCCACACTGTACCTTGTGCTAACAATGCCTGAGTCCCCCTCTCTGGTGTCAGGGGTAGAATAAGGAGATATACTCGCTACTCTTCTAGCCGTATCCCTGCCACACTGTACCTTGTGCTATCAATGCCTGAGTCCCCCTCTCTGGTGTCGGGGGTAGAATAAGGAGATATACTCGCTACTCTTCTAGCCGTATCCCTGCCACACTGTAACCTTGTGCTATCAATGCCTGAGTCCCCTCTCTGGTGTCAGGGGTAGATTAAGGAGATATACTTGCTACTCTTCTAGCCGTATCCCTGCCACACTGTACCTTGTGCTATCAATGCCTGAGTCCCCCTCTCTGGTGTCGGGGTAGAATAAGGAGATATACTCGCTACTCTTCTAGCCGTATCCCTGCCACACTGTACCTTGTGCTATCAATGCCTGAGTCCCCCTCTCTGGTGTCGGGGGTAGATTAAGGAGATATACTCGCTACTCTTCTAGCCGTATCCCTGCGACACTGTACCTTGTGCTATCAATGCCTGAGTCCCCCACTCTGGTGTCAGGGGTAGAATAAGGAGATATACTCGCTACTCTTCTAGCCGTATCCCTGCCACACTGTACCTTGTGCTATCAATGCCTGAGTCCCCCTCTCTGGTGTCGGGGGTAGAATAAGGAGATATACTCGCTACTCTTCTAGCCGTATCCCTGCCACACGGTAGAAACCGGACTTTTCATTTATCACACAAATAAAACCCTCACAGCTTTATCACATAGCTGGGGCCCCCCTGAACCCCTATACCCGGGTCAGGGTGACTTGGGCATGAACTGGGTATCCCCCCTTATACCAGGGACCCCTGTACCATTCTGGGGATACCTTGATCCCGATGCCCTTTTACCTTTCTGGTCTGTGCTGAAGCAGGGACTTCTTGCGGTGAGTCACAAGAACGTTTCCAGGGTAGGAGTTTGACCGGAGCATTGTGCTTCAGTGTATCCGAGAATCTGACCTGATTCTAGGGTACATCTGTGGGGTACCCCGTAACTCAGGGACCCCGCTACATAGCCACAATCTGAAAATACGTTCTCCGCAAACCCCCCCCCCCCCCTGAAACCCGGACCCCAGCAATCTCTGCGTGGCGGCCCCCCCCCCCCCCAGCAGTCTCTGCTCGCTGGTGCCCCCCCCTCCCCCCCCCCCCCAGCAGTCTCTGCGTGCTGGCACTCCTGGAAAGGCAAAAACACAAAAATTCTTTATTGTCGCATAAATTACACAAAGTCACAGTAATGCATATACGACAGCCGGGTTCAAGAGCTGACACTCTAGGACCCCCAAAACACGGATCAGGGGTAACCAAGTGGGCTTAACCTGTATTAGTGAGCCTGGTTACCCCCCTCACCGCCACACCTCCCCCTTCAAGATGAAGGCTTTGTTACAAGCGCCTCGCCCCGGCGGTTTAACTGGCCTGACACCTCTTGAGGCTGTTTAGCGCAGTGGGGACTATCCTGGCGTGAGAGTCCGTCCGAATTTCCATGCCCGCTGCCTTTCTGGTGTTGGACGGTAACGTCAAAAGACTCCTCCGAAGCAACTTGCCATTTTCCCCGGACACCCTTTGTAGCCAACTGAGGACTGGGGTTGTGATCACCGTAAATCTCCGGCCATACAGATAGGGCAGACGTTTGCCCAAAGCCCTCACAATAGCCAAACACTCATTTTCAATGGTGGCACAAGCCACTTCCCGGGGCAGCAGTTTCCTGCTCAGGTACACCACGGGATGCCCCCCTCCCTCCCTCCTCCCCCACCTGGCTGAGTACAGCACCAATACCGTAATCGGGGGCGTCGGTCTGTACCAAAAACTTATTGGAGTAATCTGGAGCAGCCAGGATAGGAGAACTGGCCAGGCGCGGTCTTCAGTGCCTGGAACGCGGTTTCACAGGCGGGAGACCAGGCGACCAGAACCGGGAGTCGCTTCTGTGTCAGATCTGTCAGGGGGTTTGCCAGGGCGCTGTACTGGGGAACGAATTTCATATAACAGCCTGCGGTGCCTAAAAATGCCATCACCTGCTTCTTGCTCCTAGGTGCTGGCCACTGCATTATCGATTCCACCTTTGCTGGTTCTGGTTTGGTGTGCCCTCCACCCCACCCGGTGTCCTAAATACAGCTTGGTAGGTGATAGAGACCGCCCTGCTTCCTGATTCTATTCAGCACCGCAGCTACACGCACTAAATGCGAGTCCCACGAGTTACTGAACCCAGCGACGTCGCCCAGCTCTGTCCTTGCAAAACTTTGCATCCCTTCCAGTAACCTGTTGACCAGGCGTTGGAAGGTAGCCGGGTCATTCTTCATCCCAAATGGCACCACCAAAAACTCAAAGAGGCCACTCTGAGTAATGAATGCCGACTTCTCCCTAGCCTCCTGGTCAGCGGGATCTGCCAGTACCCTTTGCTCAGATCCATGGTGGTCAGATAATTTGCCCCCGCGAGTTCATCCAGTAACTCATCCATCCGGGGCATGGGGTAGGCATCTGACACCGTCCCTGCATTGAGCTGCTGGTAGTCCACACAGAAGCGGGTGGTCCCATCCTTCTTAGGTACTAGGACTACCGGACAAGCCCAAGGGCTCTGGGACGGTACTATTACCCCTAGGGCCAGCATCTCTTCTACTCTCCCTCTCTATACTGCCCTTCACCTCTGCTGATACCCGATAGGCATGCTTATGCAGAGGTCTCAGCTCACCGTGAGCACTGAGTGATCGGTGATATGTGTCCTGCCCGGCTTGTCCGTGAACAGGTCCCTATGCTGCACTAGCATAGCTCTCACCTGTACCCTCTGCCGCTTACTGAGTTCAGACCCTATCTCAACCTGCTCTAGCATAGCTCTCACCTGTACCTTCTGCTGTGCGCTGAGCTGGGACCTTATCTCTACCCGCTCCCCTGTGCCCCCCCTGCCTAGCTCCCCCTAGGAGGTCAGGCAGAGCATTGCTCGCCGGGTCCCCCATCGGTGGGCTACAGATAGCCAGCACCGACGGCACACTCGGTACAAAATATTCCTTAAGCATATTGATGTGATAGGTCCTAGTTCTTCCTGTCTCTCTATCTAACTGTACAACATAGTTGCACTCATTCACCTTTCGGATAACCGGGTACGGTCCCCGACCAGGCAGCCATCATTTGTTCTCCCGAGTGGGTTTTAGAACAAGTACCTGCTGCCCTGGGATGAATTCTCTGCTACGGGCATGCCGGTCATACCAAGTCTTCTGCTTGGTCTGAGCAGCCCTAAGGTTGTCCTGTGCCAACCCCATGAGCATCTCTAACCGGTCTCTGAGATCTATCACATACTGAAGCACAGAAGCATCAGTAGTGGTAGTCTCCCCTTCCCATCCCTCACGGAATAGGTCCATAGGTCCCCGTACCCTGCGACCATACACCAGCTTGAGAACCCGGTAGACTCTTGCGGTGCCTCTCGGTAGGCAAACAGCAAGTCCTGCGGGTGAATCTCCCAGTCTTTTCCCTCCACCTCTATAAAAGCTCGAAGCCTCTGCTTCAGGGTGCAATTAAACCTCTCACACAGTCCTTTAGTTTGGGGGTGGTAAGGGGTCTGCACCCTGCATGCGTCCCCAGAGACACTGGAGCAATTCACTCATGAATTGTGACCCTTGATCGGTTAGGATCTTACTAGGGAAACCTACTCTAGTGAAAATAATAGCAATGCTTTCGCTACTACCCTAGCATCGATGGTGGCAAGTGCCACAGCCTCAGGGTACCGGGTGGCAAAGGTCACCACCGTGAGTATGTAATGCTTGCCATTCCAGCTGGGGTCCCACAAGGTCCATGGCTACCCTCTGGAACGGTTCCCCAATTACCAGTAACGGGTTCAGGGGTACCTTCACGTGATCTCCCGCCTTACCCACTCGCTGGCAGGCGTCACAGACGCGGCAGAGCTCTGCCACTGGCCCGATGCCCCCGGCAGTAGTAACGCTGCCACAGCCGGGCTCGCGTCCGAGCGACCCCCTGATGCCCCGCTAGTGGAATGGAGTGGGCTACCCGCAACACCCGCTGCCTATACTCCCGGGGTACCACCGGCTGCCGCCTTCCGGTCCCCACTGTCTGGTACAGGAGAATCCTGCTCTCTTTACATAAGCCCACGGTGCCATAAGAACCGGGCTGACCCACTCTCAGAGGCAGAGCCGCACTCCCTTTTTGCCTTCTCTCCCTCTCACTCCCCCCCCCCCCCCGTTTGTGCCTTGCTCTCTCTCCCCCGCCCCCTTTCAACCTTGTTCTCTCCCTCCGCTCCTTTCTACCGTGTTCTCTCCCTCCCCTTTCTACCTTGTTCTCTCCCTCTCTCCCTTGTTCTCTCCCTCTCCCTCCCCTTTCTACCTTGTTCTCTCCCTCTCCCTCCCCTTTCTACCTTGTTCTCTCCCTCTCCCCCTCCCTCCCCTTTCTACCGTGTTCTCTCCCTCTCCCCCTCCCTCCCCTTTCTACCTTGTTCTCTCCCTCTCCCCCTCCCTCCCCTTTCTACCTTGTTCTCTCCCTCTCCCTCTCTCCCTCCCCTTTCTACCTTGTTCTCTCCCTCTCCCTCCCCTTTCTACCTTGTTCTCTCCCTCTCCCTCTCCCTCCCCTTTCTACCTTGTTCTCTCCCTCTATCCCCCCTTTCTGCCGTTGCTCTCCCCCCTTTCTGCCTTTGCTCTCCCCCCCTTTCTGCCTTTGCTCTCCCCCCCTTTCTGCCTTTGCTCTCCCCCCTTTCTGCCTTTGCTCTCCCCCCCTTTCTGCCTTTGCTCTCCCCCCCTTTCTACCTTTGCTCTCTCCCCCCCCTTTCTGCCTTTGCTCCCCCCCTTTCTGCCTTTGCTCTCCCCCCCCCCTTTCTGCCTTTGCTCTCCCCCCTTTCTGCCTTTGCTCTCCCCCTTTCTGCCTTTGCTCCCCCTTTCTGCCTTTGCTCTCCCCCTTTCTGCCTTTGCTCTCCCCCCCTTTCTGCCTTTGCTCCCCCCCCTTTCTGCCTTTGCTCTCCCCCTTTCTGCCTTTGCTCCCCCCCTTTCTGCCTTTGCTCTCCCCCCCCTTTCTGCCTTTGCTCTCCCCCCCCCTTTCTGCCTTTGCTCTCCCCCCTTTCTGCCTTTGCTCTCCCCCCTTTCTGCCTTTACTCTCCCCCCCCCTTTCTGCCTTTGCTCTCCCCCCCTTTCTGCCTTTGCTCTCCCCCCCCCTTTCTGCCTTTGCTCTCCCCCCTTTCTGCCTTTGCTCTCTCCCCCCCCCTTTCTGCCTTTGCTCGCCCCCCCTTTCTGCCTTTGCTCTCCCCCCCTTTCTGCCTTTGCTCCCCCCCCCTTTCTGCCTTTGCTCTCCCCCCCTTTCTGCCTTTGCTCCCCCCCTTTCTGCCTTTGCTCTCCCCCCCTTTCTGCCTTTGCTCTCCCCCCCCTTTCTGCCTTTGCTCTCCCCCCCCTTTCTGCCTTTGCTCTCCCCCCTTTCTGCCTTTACTCTCCCCCCCCCTTTCTGCCTTTGCTCTCCCCCCCTTTCTGCCTTTGCTCTCCCCCCCCCTTTCTGCCTTTGCTCTCCCCCCTTTCCTGCCTTTACTCTCCCCCCCCCCTTTCTGCCTTTGCTCTCCCCCCCTTTCTGCCTTTGCTCTCCCCCCCCCCTTTCTGCCTTTGCTCTCCCCCCTTTCTGCTGCTTTGCTCGCCCCCCCCTTTCTGCCTTTGCTCTCCCCCCTTTCTGCCTTTGCTCTCACCCCCTTTCTGCCTTTGCTCTCCCCCCCTTTCTGCCTTTGCTCTCTCCCCATTTCTGCCTTTGCTCTCTCCCCCCCCTTTCTGCCTTTGCTCTCCCCCTTTCCCTTTGCTCCCCCTTTCTGCCTTTCCTCTCCCACTTTCTGCCTTTGCTCTCCACCCCCTTTCTGCCTTTGCTCTCCCCCCCTTTCTGCCCTTTGCTCTCCCCCCCCCCCTTTCTGCCTTTGCTCTCCCCTTTCTGCCTTTGCTCTCCCCCCCCCCTTTCTGCCTTTCCCTCTCCCACTTTCTGCCTTTGCTCTCCCCCCCCTTTCTGCC